>NC_063197.1:14136482-14178982 GCF_017589495.1 Alosa alosa | reverse complement strand
AGACACACACACATACACAAACCCCTACACATGTTAACATGTACATTATCTGTAACATGGGTAATTTATAGAACTCGTTTCAATTTATTCTGTTTATTGTTGACATTTTTTTTTCCCTTAAGGTGATTAATCATGGGACAACAATATGGCGACACTCATTGAGATTGGGCAACATAATTTCTATCTGAACGATTTGGATACATAGACTGTAAAAAATAGTTTGGATACTTATGGGCAATTCAATCAGAGTGCTAGCAATGATCACATGACCAACCATCTGTGAGCTTCTGAAATGTTCAATAAAGATACAAGGGTCACGATAGTGAAGCGAGGGGAAAAGAGAAGCTTCGTATATCTTTTTACCCCGCTAAGTGTTTATGTTGAAACCCAAAATGGACATTTTACTTCATCAAATGCTTAAAAAACCAACTAACATCTATGTTTACTTGCTAAAGTTGTTAAGAAGACATCGTTTTTTTCCAGTAAACTGCCATTACTCCATTGAGATTGATTGGGATTTAACATGCACTCAGTTCTTTAAGCGCTTATGCGTTTATAATATTGTTTTATTTCCATTAGGCTGTTGATTTGACATTATTGTTTACTATTGATATTCTCCTTAAAGGTGCCCTGCCACACACAACCGTTTTTACTTGTATTTTTTTTAAACATGTTAGGTCCATGGATGTAGGGTTGCCACCTGTGTCTGACAAAAATCCTGGACATTTTGACCATTTTGTTTGTAAGCAACGGCGCCTTTCGCACATCTAACCCAAGATAAAAAACCGTCATTCTAAGCGACAATTGTAGGCCTATAGCTAAAATTAGTAAGAGTGACAATGTCTAGTTATTTGTTTAGTTAATTGCTTTATTTAATAGCAGACCTTTATTATTTTGTTATATTTTCAACAGTTTTTAGGTGTGGACACCTGGGGGCAGTATTGAGAAAAAAGGGGAATACATAATTAGGTTCTGATTTTTTGCTTATGTGGAATAAACTTTCCTTTCTCTGTCTCTCCTTGTCCCACACACTCTCCGTCTCCACCTTACCATTTCTAATGAACCTCCCGATTGCGGCCCCCACCACCACCACCCATGTTATGCTACGTCATTTTTGTAGAGCCAATAAGGCTGTGCTTACGTTTATGGACGTAGGCACGCTTCAATTAAACTGAAATACACATTTTGCGCATCATGTGCAAAAATCCGGGACATTCAGTGTCCAGGATTTTTATTTTTATTTTCCAGGACAGACCATGAAAATCCTGGACAATCAGGAAAATCCTGGACAGGTGGCAACCCTATCCATATGTGTTTGTGCTGTCCTGAATGTGAAAATGAACAGCTACCTCCTCTGTCAGCTCTAGCCACTGAAAAGAAATAAGCGGAGAAATTAGGCCAATTGCAAAAGCTCTTCAGATTGACGTGGAATTGATGAGCTGATTTCTATTAATGAGCTCGCCCAGGTGAGACCATGCCCACAAAATTCGTTTAGCTCTGTGACAGTTTTTTGTAGGCCTATGCAAGGATGGCTGAATGCCAACGGACTTGTGCGCTAAGTATGCACAAATAGAACTTCAACAATGCATTTTGCCCAAGAACCCAGACTTGAGGATCAAATGGCTTCAGTTTTTATTTTTTGGAACAATGCCACAGGCTTTGCAAAAAGGTTGCTGTTGAAGCCTGGAGCAGTAGGCTACTGTACCATCGCAGTCTACGACCAGTGCCTGTAAGTAAAACATAATTGTGAACTCAAGGAAGTGGTATGTTATAGCCTACAGGTTTAATGAACTCGCTAGCCTAGCAGATTTTATTTATGCACATTTGGATAATGCTAGCCAAGTTAAGTTCACGCCATGAAGCTAAAATTAATTGATAATGACTGTCATGTTATGGACGAAACCTACTAGCTATTAGCCAATCAGAGTCAAGCAGCTTAGCTCGTTGAATATTAATGAGAACTGGCGCAAATCAAGCCGAGTATTCATGCAGGCTTTCAATACCACGCTATGGCTTGAAACAAGGTAACCAAGGCAGGTTTTCCACAAAAAATTTTACAGAGTCCATGGTAGAACTTCAGACATTACCACAAAGTAATGAAATACATGTGGCAGGGCATCTTTAATATAGTCTTACCATGTCATGGTTGTGTTGCCTGTGTTGCTATATGATATTTTATAAACGAATACAAATCATCTTTTCTACATTCTGTTTATGTTTATGTAGCCTATAGGACGTTTTTAATTTTTCTGAAGAGAAAAAAAAATGCTTCAGATGAAATAATTTGGCGGACCCCCTGCAGTACCTCCGCGGATCCCCTAGGTGTTGCGGACCCCCGGTTGAATATCACTAAACTATCGGAACTCCCCCTATTACCGCCGGTCCCGTATTTCCGCCGTCTTGTGTGTATGTGTCACTTAATATCCATTTTTTATACAAACCAAGACGGTGGATTCCTAAAGAAACGCAAGCACCCACACCATAGGTGTATACATTAGCCATGTACCAAAAATTACATTTTACCGTGACTCAAAGAGCTGTAAGTGTTGTAATGTTGCGTGTACAAATCCGCTTGGAAGTCCAGTGGAATTATATTTTCATGACGAGAATTCTCGGTCTAACCGTTCATGATGTGCCAATGAAATGGCGTAAATAGGCGACCCACCAAGCCAGCACTAACCTCCGAGCGTGGTAAACAAAATCGGATATTTCAGGCAGTAAAGAACCAAACCAGATTTAGTTCAAATCTACACCTATGGCTACTGAAAAAAAGGTTCATTTATCGTTATTTTTAAGTATTAAAAAACATCATTGTTTTAGAATTTTCGAGCGAAAGTGGTGGTAGGCTAATTGGAGGCATTACGATACAACTTATAATTTTTCATTGAAATAGACCGACAGTAAACACCTTTTGTACTGTTTTCTTCACCAAATAGGCTGTACAGTACTTTCTCTCACTGTGCCTTTAGATCCATACTTGCAAATAGCAACACAGAACAGACATGGTATCTCTTATGGATATTGAATGATTGCTGATTGAATAATTGTGCAAAGGAGTTTCACACAGGTGTATCAGAGATTCAAACTTACGCAAGGAATCTCTCCCACCTGTGAATAGATGTTTTCCTCTTGTTTAAAAGGGTGTTTTGCAAAAGGGTGTGAGAAATGTGTGAACCCAATGAAAATGTGTGAACACATTTGCAGGAGATGACTTCTTCTGTTCAAAGAAGGTGTTCATGAAGACCAAGTGGATCCCAGTTTCTTTAAGCAGGTCAAAGCAATCGAGAAAAACTGTAATAGGACATTTTGTACATTGTCTATATTTGACAGTTTTTGCCTATTGCTTTCACACTTTTTGCTGAATGTTGGATTATGTCAAAACTCTACACACAGTCAAAATAGACATAACAGTTAGAGATAATCAACTCACATCTATGCCAAAATTAAATACTGCAATCAAAACTCAAAAAATTAATTATTGCAACAAAACCACACACACATGCACCATTTGAATTACTCTTTCAAATCAACAGCAATACACTGATGTGTTTTATATAAAACATTGCAGTATTTGTGTTTTTATTCTCAGACTCAGCCTTCTCTGAAACTCAAAAGTAGAATTTCTGCAGTAATCCACTGACATTTCCTGCAACAAAAGTTTTTGAATAAAACTATGGAAGCTTTCCATATTACGGAACCGTATTGCTGCCACACAGAAAAAAAGGCTCAGTATCATGTAATTACTTAAAACGTTTCTTGTTTTTAAAAATATCTTTTTCATGTTTTAACAAGACATTTATTATGTTATTACATGAAATTATCACGTTATTTCAAGATAATGATATCTTCATGTTATAATGTGAAAATATGTTATTTCAATATATTATATTTGGTTACACTTTACTGGACAGTATCGACATAGAGCTGGTAAGTCCCGCCCCGGTAAGTCCCAACATATGTTCACATTCATGGCACAATTCAAACGGGACCAGAAAATAATTATTTTCTCACATTCACTTGCATTGACGATTTTTCAATCTAGAGGTCCACTGGGGGTTTAGCGGATAGGCGGGACTTACCAGCTCTATAAGAGTGACATGACACTGTCATGAACGTGTCATAAACAAGTCATAAACGTTTATGACATAACGCCTCTGTTATTAAGTGACATTCGGTTTTTGTCATAACAAATTAGGATTAGGGTTAAGGTTAAGGTTAGGGTTAGAGTTAGGTTAGGGTTAGAGGTTAGGGTTAGGGGTTATGTGTCATGACAGTGTCTTTTGTTCATGACAGTGTCACGATTTTAGCACTGTTACAGTCATGACGCTATACTGTTACAACTGTACCACACTTTTTTATGGCTGCGTCAAGGTTGTAACAAAGGTACATGTCGCTGTTAAGTTAAATTATTGACAAACTATAACATATTTTTAAAATTCTGTTTCAACTTTCATGGAGTAGACATGTACGACTCTGTTCTGGTCAAATTTCACAGCTCTCAAGTCTATCGTCTTTGTGTAAATCGAGTTTGATCTGGAAAAATAAAAAAGTGTGCCGGTTCTCCCCTACCTTATATTGTCATGTTTTTACAAGATATTTATCACGTTATTACATGAAATTATCACATTACAGTTTTTTCCAATTGCTAAAATACAATTTTGCACCCAAGTTTTGCATCCAACTATTGTGGTTTTCTCAAAATACTTAACACAATTCACAAAACCACACACACAAACTGCAAAATATCTCATATTAGCGTGCCAATTGAAGCACTGCAACCAAAACTACATATAGCATTATCAAAATCAAATGGCACACACTTAATTCGTATTACCAGATTTTTGTCTAACCAACTACACACTGTTACTGTAATAATAATGGCATAATGAAAAACACTCATCTTTATTATGCTTTGCCATAATACTAAAACAAATTGTAGAATATTCTTCAGATTGTTCATATGCACAGAAATATTTGCATATACACACACATGCTGTTGAAACATTTCAACATCATGTCAGTGCAACATATGCACAGCAGATATATTTACATTGGAGTGAACAAAAATATGCTCACAAAAAACAGTAAACTGAAAAAGACAATTGCAGAAAAATGTTGTCTTCTTTGGCCATGAACACCTCTACCAGCTCTCACCCTCTCTCTTCCTCTCTCTGCAACGTCTTTCATTCTTATTGTAAAAAAAGGTGCTCACCTGTGGTATTTTCATAGTGCTTACGTCCTGATTGAAGTGGTAACAATTAACCATTGAGGTGTTTGGCCAGGTGGCACATACTGTATGTTGGCCAATTAGGTCATGTAGTGTCATTTTGAATTGCAGTGTTTTGAAATGGCAAACATGTGACTTTATGTCAGATTGTTGTGTCATTTGCAGAGAGAACCTTGTTCACTGCATTTGAAAAGTGGCATTTTGAATTGCAAAATGTGTGTAAAGCAGAAAATGTGTTTAAAGTTTTGAGACTTGAGAAGAGGTTTTGCTCTGTCTGTCAGTTTAAATAAGTGTGCTTTGCACGTCATTTTAGTGTATTTCAAGATAATGAAACTTCACAAGAGACAAGAATAGGCTAGCCTATGGTTCGTTTACACGACTAAATCAAATTCTATTTTAAGCTTGGTTTAAGACATGGTGAAATCCTCCAGCTATTGAACACGGTGGATGATATTGTTATAATTATGCGAACATCCAACATCTGAGCATTGCCCAGAATATTCTGCACCTGTGTGCAGTAGCGGAGTGGTAATCGGGAAAGTCGGGAGGATTCCAGGTGGGCCGCCCTGTGGCGTTTTGGGGCCGGGCTGATTACTGTGATGTGATCTCAAAAAGCGCATGCTATTGCTGTTTGAATATTTTTCTTTGCTGTGCTCTCCAGCAGCCTGCAGCGCTTCACCTTTCACTCCCCGCGGCCCATGCAGGCTACCGAGCCACAGCGCCCTATACATTCAACCACATTGCGTAAAGATTTGCACATTTATCAAGGCCCATTCTCCCTCTTGTGTCAAGTTAGCGAGAGTTTTATTTATTTTGTTTATGAGAAGAGGAAGCAGAACAGACTGTGTGAGCAGGCTACTCCTGCACAGAACCTCTCTCTCTGCCTCCTTCTCAGCAGCTCTCTGCCGATACACACTCATCTCTCTCTTGCTCCTCAGTCAGCTGGCAAGAGACCACACACACACACACACACGCGTACAGACACATGCACAAAATGATCATCAAGCAGCACTGTGTAATAGCAGTCTGGGTGCAAGTTCATAGACACAAGCCTAGTTCTCATTTATGCCAGTGTAACGGAGGCGAACTGAGCTAGCATGCTACTTGCGCGTGTAAATCCTAACAGGGATTTTATGTTAGAATGTTCAAAAACCTACACCTTTAAGGGTTAAGAACGCTTCTAATCACTGAGTTGGAAGTCTGGACTTTAAGCTCAATGGTTAGAGCATTCAACGTCCATGCCGGTGTGTAGTGAGGTGGCGGGTTCAAGGGCTGTGAGCGGCAGACGAATTACGACCTCTGTTACACCACCCATGAGCTCTCGTGGCCTTGTTAAGTTTCGTTATCTTGAAATAATATGAATGATATGTTATCGTGATAATTTCATGAACAATAAAAAATGTAGGAACAAAACGAAAGTAAAAAGAAAAGAAAAACAATTACTGGATTTTTCTCCTTGTATGTGTATGTGTGTGTGGGTGTGTGTGTGTGTGTGTGTGTGTGTGTGTGTGGCGGGAGAGGAGGAGGTGGGTTATGGATCCTGCCTTCTGTTCAGATCTCGCAGGCTCCTCTCGAGCTAGTCAATGGGGAAAATATCACCTTGTGTGCCATATCCACCCATGAACTGACCCCACCTCAATGTCTCTGCATGCCCCTTTCATTGCTTGCAAAAGATTTGCTGATATGCTTTCAAACCGGAATTGTGCATACATCATGGTTACAAACGTATCAGAATCTCAGATATGATCATGGGCGGATTACGATCTTTCGGGCCCCTGGGCCCAGATGTATTAAGGCCCCCCAGACCCCCAGAATTGTTTTAATTTATTTGATGTCCAATACTGAATTCAATCAGATTCATAGCCTACATCCTGATTTGTTGATATTGAGGCAATGATTCCATGCAAAGGCTTGGGCTTCAGGGCCCCCTGACCCCTTGGGCCCCTGGGCCCGGTAGGCCCGTGCAGTAATCCATCCCTGGATATGATCACGTTATGCAGTCAGCTTAAGACGGCTGCAGGCGGCTACATGAAGTCGAATCCCCCTACTGTTGCTCATCTGTCCATCATCGTACAGTACAAAGCCCCATTTGATTGGTCCAAACAGATCTGGTTCGGGCATAGTTGCTCCACAACAGAACAAGTCCAGACTGAACTTCCTGACCTCAAATGTTGTGGGTGGGACTGAATTCGGCTGGCACCCATACTACTGCTTTATCCCAAAGCACCTGAATATGCATGACCCTCCCAACTGACCTGCAGATCATTGGTCAGTTGGTGTAAAGGCATAGATGTGAGAATCACATATAATGAAACCTTGGTCAGACTGCTGCCCAAATTACAAGAACTAATTCAAGACGAAACATGAATGTATCATATTTACAGCATACATTGAGAGATTTTAGAGGTGACATTCAAACCAGTTTCTCTTTTTGGAGTAATTTGACTATGTGTTAATTTTAAACCTGGCACTCCTGCAAACTGAAGAATGTTCTTTGTTTGAGATGGGGGGTGGGCGGTGGTCATTTCTCTCTCTCTCTCTTTCTCTCTCTCTCAACGAACCTGCCCCTCCTCTGCATGCACGTTTAAAGAAAACATTGTCATTTGTGCAAGGATTGTTGTTGGCATAGAAGATGACTGGTTAAATCGTGAATAAATCAGGTTAGCATAATAAACATGCTGCGCAAAACTGTTGCAACCCCCACCTTCACCTACCACCACAAATAGAACTGAATTATGTGGGAAACACTGCAAAGTATAGACAGGTGATGCATAGACAGGTCAAGAAATATGGTGCAGTGTAGACAGTTTTCACCACCCTCTGCAGTGCTTTTCGGTTGTGGGCAGAGCAGTTGCCATACCAATCTGTGACCCAGTTGGTAAGGATACGCTTGATGGTGCATGGGTAGAAGTTCACCGGTGGACCTTCTTTAGCCTCCTCAGATAGAAGAGATGCTGGTAAGCCTTCTTGATCAGGGTAGAGGTGTTGAGGGTCCAAGAGAGGACCAAGAGATGTGGACACCCAGAAATCTGGTGATACACTCCACTTCAGTCCCATTGATGAGAATGGGTGTATGTGCTAGCTTTAGACTTCCTGAAGTCCACAATGAGTGCTTTGGTCTTCAATAATTCTGTTAACAGGACTTGCAGGAAATTGTGGGAACATATGAATTTGTTGATTATATGCAAGCCTAATGCTGCCCACTACAGCTAAGTCTGCCTTCATCCATGAATTGTGACTGGTTTCAGAAACAGCATCCTCTGAACAATCTACAGAGAGTAGCTCAGTGCAATTAACACACAAATTGGATAGCATCTTAATAGATGGCATGGCTGTTGTGCAGGAGATGGTTGTCAGGAAAAGTGACATAAACTGTTGCCAAGATCTGGCAGAATGCTTTTTTGAAAATGTTGAAAGTAAGGCACGAGGCTACAATGACATATACTTATTATTTAACAACTATACCATCACAAACTCCATGAAAGACAGGACGAGACAGGTCCATACAATGGGAAAAGCTCATGATAAGGGAGACAAAATACAAGACTCTACACCAATCAAAGACTTTAAAGCTTTCCTAGGATCGAAGGAAACCAAAGCCAACCTCATCCTCTACCTTGGTCATAAATCTGTTGAACTATGTAAACTGCCAGTCACAGTTCACACACACAAAGGTGGCAGTAGCAGTAAGTAATTTTGGCAAAACCCCATATATCTACATGTCACACAGATGTCTTGGTGCTTGCCCTTCTCAGGGTACCAGACATCAACAAAGACAGTCTTATTATCATGGGCACTGGAGAACATCGACAAAAGATACAGCCTAGAAATCTTGGCGCACCTACCCTGGCAGCAAATGTAATTTGCAGTCAGGGTAGTCTAGCAACTCTCCGTTGGCTTGTGAGGTGGAAAAACCAAACTTCGCTCAGGCCAATCACATCGTGTATTAGTCCATGAGCCACAGGCCCAAAAAGGGGCGTGTCACTACCACTTGGGGGGGCAAATTCTCACTATATTTTTCTGAAAGCTACATATCTCTGGAGTATAAAATGGTATGATAGCAAGTTGGATCTTGTAGCTTTGTGGCTGTACAGGCCTTCAAAGTTGACCTCTGATTTGAAAAAAGGAAATTCAGCCCTATTGGCTTTTTTTTGTTAAACCACTCATAAGAGCCCAGAAAATAATCCAAACCTCATTATTACTGATGCATATGTGGTGTTTGATGTTGGCATACATATTTTGAATCATTATGTGATTTTGCCCTTCATTTTGGTTGATAAAATTCAAGATTTATGTGTAATAATGAGCAAATCTACGTTTTCAGAGACACAACGTGTTGCAGCACTAATTGAAATGCCCACTACCTCATTAATCAATGTATTTATACCTTCCTATCTCCCAGCAGAGACTTGAAATACAAATGATTACATAGGTCTGCATTGCTATGCTATTTACTATTTGTAAATGTACTATTCGGAAACACCCCACAATTCAGTAAATTAGTATTTTATTGAAACTACCAATAAGAGATATTCCAAGAGATCAAAACATCATGATTACCAATCACATATTACCTTTACATTCAAGGAATACCATATGAAAATTGTTCACATCACCACATGTGCCCAGCTTAACATAAATATTACAATTTTACATGGGCGTAGATTTAGGGTGGGACGCTAAGGACTAGTCCTAATCAATATTTTAAGATGACCAAATTTTCCCCACCAATATTTTAGCGAACTTATTTGTGCTGCTGATCATTCCGACCGCCAGAACAACAGTAGGCCTACAAGAAACGTCGTCATATGATTTGCTGAAAAACAGAGGGGGAGGGGGAAGGGTTATCTGACATGCACGCTACAGTAGGCCTACACGCACGGAGAGTGACAAAGCACAGGCTGTACTTGTTTGCACCGGCAGTCAAGCGAGCGGGTGTGTCAACGACAACGGAGTTGTGGATGTGTCACCAAAGCTGAGACCAAACCTACACCCTAGCAATTTTATAATGTCCAGGGCACATGAAATACATACAGTAATTTCCTGTGTATTAGCCATATTGTGTATAAGCCACAGGACAGTGTTTTATGCAAGTTAAAAGAAATAAAACCATATACCATATTAACTGCCCCCGTGTATTAACCTCACAGCTGAAGAAATTTTGCAAAATCAATGTATAAGCTGCAGCTAATAGTTGGGAAATTATGGTAATTGAATCACAGGTGCTAAAATGATCTACATTATACATTTCAGTTGTACTTTTGACTAGTAAGAATGTGGGAATGAGATGTAGATGAACTGGTTGGTGAAAATATTCATACTTTACACATTGTTATCATTATGTACAATTATTATTATTATTATTATTATTATTATCATACTTACATACTAAAATAATTTCCATTGAAAAGAAATAATAACTATTTTCCAAGACTTGATCTACAAGTACATACATTTACAACAGTTTTAAAAATTCTACACAGTTCTGATGAGATAAGACAGAAACTGAAATTGGATCAATCCATTTTCAGAGGAACATGAGTTCATTTGCATATCTACAGCAGGCAAAGCAACACAAGAGGTTAGGGATGATCTGATTCAGGCTCATACTACAGGCAAAGATCATGACATAGAGGCTGGAGTCAGATACACCTAAGCACAAATTCCATGATACATTGACAAAGCAAAAATTAAAGACATTTACAGAGCATGAGTCAAAAAAAAAGAAAACACAGGCACATGGCAAGACCATTATGTTAAAGACTGGACATGAGAGAAGTCTTTTGTCACCCTCTTGGACCTTGGCGACACCTGAGGGGACCCCAAGGAAAACCTCTAAAGCAGCACTTGCAAAGCATTTGCAGAAACTTGCATCACTATCAGATAATCTTCCAGATGAATATAATACAGCAACAATCATTGACGGAATGTCTCCTGTCCAGAAGGTCAATAACAATGTCTCAACTTATGCAGACATTGCTGCTGCTATTCATAGCATGATCCATAAAGAGGCAAAGCAGAGGCAGATAATTTTTTAGATTAAATTAGATTAGATTTAGCTTTATTGTCATTGTGCAGAGAACAAGTACAGAGACAACGAAATGCAGTTTGCGTCTAACCAGAAGTGCAAAAAAGCACTGTGCAATGTGATATACTGTATATAGTAGACAGTGCAGTGTAGACAGTAGTATACAGTTGTTTTGCAGAAGGTGGTTTAGAGTAGCATAAATTAAATATAAATATGTGCAGTGTATTAGCAGTTACCTTATAAGAGCAGAATAAATATGGCTATGTACTGTAATATGAACAATGTATGAACAACATGTACAGGTATGTGCAATGTAGTGGCGGTACCATTATAGTAGTAGTAACAATATAGATATATTGACAGCACATTGTCTTCAGGATCATCTCCAACACACATCCTCTACATACTTACAGCACACTGCCCCCACCTACCCACACACACACTACACACACACACACACAGTCACTGCTCCACTCCCCTCCCGCCCACACACACATCTTCACTGTCATCACTCTCACATACATCATACATACAGTGCTCTGCTTTGCAATAGTGGGTCCCTTCACCATACTTGCGGTACACTGACCCCCCCAATACACACAGCACATTGTCTCATGACATATTGCACACTGCCCTCTCCCCACATACACAGCACACTATCCCATCTCCCTTGTCATCCCCCCAACTCACACACCAAGACCCCTGGCAGTTGGGTTAGCCCCTTGAGCCGTGGATCTGCCCAAGGTTTCTTCCTTAGTAAGGGAGTTTTTCCTTGCCCCTGTTGCTCTTGGGTGCTCCTTGTTGGAAATAGTCTGTATCTCACTTGTCTACCTTATTAGGTGTATATTTATCAAAAAGTTGACCACTTAAAGCCTTTATATTATTTTTCCGCATATATTGTCCGCCATCTTGAATTTTGGCACTGAAAATGAAGAAAAAAATTGGAAACAGGTTGTTTTGTATTCAATGGGGTCCTAGCTAGTAAAAAAACACCTGTTGCAAAAATCTATATGAATAGTTCCTAAAATAACACAATTCCCCATACTACCCATGGTTCTTCAGAAAAAAAAATCAGCGAAATATTCAAATGTAACTGATAGTTTTAGCTCCTAGCTTTTATCCTGCTCCTCTTTCTTATGCGGCTTGAGTGAGTTGAGAGAGGTCAGACTTGTGTCTGTCGTGCAATCACCGCTAATACCTAATCTGTTCCCATAGCTGTGGTTTAGCAACAACTCCATTCTTTCTTTCTATCTTTCTTTCTCTCTTTTTTTCTTTCTCTCTTTCTGTCTTTCTTTCTTCATTTCTTTCTTTCTTCCTGTGTCCTGCTCGAGCTGAGTAGCTGGGCCTGGGGTCGGTTGCGTCTGAGGCATCTATGTGGTTTCTGCTCCTCCCACAGACCCATATACCTCCTCATCTGTGTGTGTGTATGTGTGTGCTCCTACCTACCACTGACACACACCCCTCTTCATCCTGTGTGTGTGTGTGTGTGTGTGTGTGTGTGTGTGTGTGTGTGTGTGTGTTTGTGTGTGTGCTCCTACCACAGACATGTATACTGTACCTCCTCATCTTGTGTGTGTGTGTGTGTGTGTGTGTGTGTGTGTGTGTGTGTGTGTGTGTGTGGTGTGTGTGTGTGTGTGTGTGTGTGTGTGTGTGTGTGTGTTCCTGGCATTGTCACGTACCCTTCCTCATCCCGAAGGTGACAGTTCCTTGTGCTGGATAGGGTCTACAGGGCAAGATTGTTCTGACTAAGGTTTCCAAAATAGACAGAAAAGCCAGCCTCATATCAGATCTTTTGCATAATAATCACAGGAAGTCGGAGAGTTCTGGTAGTTCTGATATAGAATGCTATTCTCTGAGAAAATCATAAAAGAGGAAGTTACAGAATGCTTCAATGCCACGTTCAACCACGCAGAGATTCTGTTCAAATGTGTCGGTGTCGTTCACACAATGTCCGAATAATGTCTGCATGTAAGCATCATATCCGAATCACCCGAAATGGGTCGGATATGCATATAGTGCAGAGGAAAGTTTTTGTCTGTAGTACCAAAATTGAATAGATTCAGAGCAGACTCAGTTTTCATTGTTATTAGATAGTTAAAGCCATGCTCTGCCCCTCTCCTAAATGACTGAATTTTTTTGTTTTTGTTTTTGTTATTGTTTATTTTGGGGGCATTTGCCTTTATGTAGATGGTACAGTTCAGAGTGACAGGAAGTGAGTTTGAGAGAGATGGAGTGTGATTGGGAAATGACCGTTTGTTGAAAGCGAACCAGGGTCCCTGTGGGTATTTACTGTAGGCGGGGATCACACTGGAAATAACGCTGCGTTACGCTTGCTGCTGCTGCTTGCCGCTGGCCAATGTAATCACTCTGCGTCTTTTTATGTTCGCGTCCACATTAAATCCATTCCACACACGTTATGAGGAGAATACAGTAGCCTAAAGTTTTATTTTGAACGCTTACTTTGGTCTCACTCATTGCATCCAAATAACAGAAATAGCATACTCCAAGTTATGGTAGGGTAAGTTAAGCTATAAGCACATAGCCAATTAAACATGAAGAAAAAAGTGAACGGGACACTTTTTGAAACTATTTCAGCTTGTGTAGGCCTATCAGTGCTTTCTGAACATATTGAACACACTTTTAGAAATACTGTGATAATACCGAAAACCGTAATAATTTTGGTCACTATAACCGTGAGGTTAAATTTTCATACCGTTACATCCCTAGTTGTTGTTGTCAAGAGGGCAGATGAAATGATCAGAAATAACGAACAGACCATAATTGACTGAAATTTTATTTTTAGTATTTAAAGTAAATGCCAAGCCACAATTTATTAGAACAATTGTGCATTTACAAGTGGAATGACCTCTCACAGCTCTTGTTCTTGCTCACTGCTTCAGACAGGGACACCCCCTAGCTTTCTAAGCATATGAAAAGACCACTATACATCAGACCCCTTGTTTAAGTAGTTTCAAAAGAAGCATGAGACCCTTCAGCAATCAGCACTACACCCACCGGCGTTTAACTGAAGTCTATTTTGTTTTCCGAACATCTGTGCCGCTATCACATCTGTTGACGCCAGTTTCATTGATAGTACACTAATTGTTGCAGCAGATGCAACGCAGATACGCGCCTGGTGTAGCCCCCCTGTTATGGCTTTGTTGTGACCCAGCATCTTTCAGCTCATGCTGTGCTGCTAAAGAAGATGTAGCATATTTTTCCCTCACAAATGTCTTCTGTGACATTTTCAATACTGGACAGGTAAAAAATGTCCAGTGTTCAAACCTATACTGTTATGTTCTCCTATTCCATGCATGTGTGTGTGTGTGTGTGTGTGTCTGTGTGCGTGTGTGTGTGTGTGTGTGTATGTGTGTGTCTGTGTTTGTGTGTCTGTTTGTGTGTGTGTGTGTGTGTTAGTGCCAGACGTGGCCAGCAGATTAAAGAGAGAACAGTAGGAGGCAGAGGATGTGGTCACACTACAGCCAGGGAAGTGAGCTGGAGGAATCTGGAATGTGTGTGTTTGTATGGGTGTATGTGTGTGTGTGTGTGTGTGTGTGTGTGTGTGTGTGTGTGTGTGTGTGTGTGTGTGTATGTATGTTTGTGTGTGTGTGTGTGTATGTGTGTGTGTGTGTAGGTGTGTGTGTGTGTGTGTGTATGTATTTGTATATGTGTGTATGTGTTTGTATATGTGTATGTGCATGTGCATGTGTATGTGTATGTGTGTATGTATTTGTGTATGTGTGTATGTGTGTGTGTATGTGTTTGTATATGTGTGTGTATGTGTGTATGTGTATGTGGCTTGATGGTGTTTTGGGCCCCCACTGTCGACTTCAAGGCAGCGTTGCCACCAACAACTTCAAGGCAGCGCTGCCTTGCCTTGTCCATGAGCCTCAATGTTCATGAAACTAGCAACTCGAGCTAGGTAAAACCGATTGTTTTTGGAGTTTTTTCATACCGACAGTACTAGCTGACCTTGAGAAACGGAGATCTATGTGAAAAATTGCCGGATTTCTCCTTTAATGTTAAATGTTTAATTGCTTAAATGTTATTCTATTGCTGGATCTATAGCTCTGTAACTTAAATGATAATAGCTTAAATGTAACTCAATTGCTATAAGTCGCTTTGGATAAACGTGTCTGCCAAATGAATAAATGTAATGTAAATGTGTGTGTGTGTATATGTGTGTGTGTGTGTGTGTGTGTGTGTGTGTACGTGTGTATGTGTGTGTGCGTGTGCATGCGTGCTCAGAGAGTGTTGTGGTGAAGACATCGTGCCTGCTCAAGAGGTTAAAAATACCCTCCTGCCATGATTGACTTGGCCACCTTACACAGGGCGTACAGAGAACCAATGGCTGCTCAGTCTGTACAATTTCCTGTGCTATGTGGTGCACTCAGTTTAATTCAATCAAGCAGGAGAGCCGTGTGTGTGAGTGTGTGTGTGTGCGTGCATGTGTGGTGTGTGTGTGTGTGTGTGTGTGTGTGTGTCTGTGTGTGTGTGTGTGTGTGTGTGTGTGTGTGTGTGTGTGTGTGTGTGTGTGGGTGTGTGTGTGTGTGTGTGAGGTGTGTGTCTGTGTGTGTGTGTGTGTGTGTGTGTGTGTGTGTGTGTGAGAGTGTCTGTGTGTGTGTGTGTGTGTGTGTGTGTGTGTGTGTGTGTGTGTGTGTGTGTGTGTGCGTGTGTGCAGTCTTGTGTGTGTTACATGGTCACACACAAGACTGCACACATAAGGTACGCTTGTCTCATTGACATAAGTAAACCCACGTAGCCACAATAATACCGGTCTTGTTTTTTTTTTCTCATATGCAGCACTAAACCTCACAGATTTGTACTCCCAGTATCAAAGATTAATAATCCTATAGATTTATGTACCCAGTGTGAGTGAGTGACTTTCTTGTAGCTCATTACATCCATGCTTGTTTGTCAATGATGTTTTAATATTGACTGAGTTATAGCACTATGCACTTTGATCACTGAACAACTTTGTTTCTGGGGAACACATGCAGTAGACCTGTATAGGAAATGCCAGTCAAGTGTAACAATATGCTTGCACGTGTGTGTGTGTGTCTGCATGAGCTGTGGGGCTGCTTCATCAGGGATCTCATCAATTTCATTCAATGACATGATGGATTTCAGTTGTTATATTTAAATAGATAACTAATAAATTACAGAATAGAACCCCCTTCTAAGGTCCCCGTCTAACACATCAATCAGTAGATGTTTACATAATGATTAATTACCACAGGAAGCCTAGACTGCTCTCTGGTAGGTCAGATAGAGGCAACTACACTCTGAGAAAGTCATACGAGGGGAAGTAAGGAATGGCCATTCAACTCAATACTCCAGTGGTGTGCTGTGAGGTCTAAAGCATGCCATCCTGGTTTCTTTCCTTCCTTCCTTCTTTCTTTCTTCCTTTCTTTCTTTCTTTCTTTATATCTTTCTGTTTTACTGTCTTTTTATTCATTCTGCCATGAAGTTGGTAGCTAACTGTTTGTGTCAAGTGTCTTTAATATAGTGGTCAAACCAAGAGTATCCTTCAGACCTGATCTGTGATACCTGTCGCCACACATTCAGATCTGTTTTCATTGACAAAATTACTTATTTTCTCAGCAAAAATATCTTTATGAAATAATAACTCAAATATGTACTCATAGAGAGGGGACATTATTTATTTTGACAGCTCACCAGAAGTTTTTACAAACAGACCAAAACTGAGAAACATAATTGAGCAATGTGAAATATATATTTTAATCATTGAAAATTCATCATAAAGTGATGATTGTTAACCTTTTAACAATTGCTTGTTTAGCGTTTGAATGCCCTTCCACTACTTTTTCATATTCATGTGCAGGGACACCTCCTAGTTATGCAAACACATGAAAAAATATCTATAGCATATGCTATAGAAACATAAGAAGATCCTTTAGTGTACAGTAGTTTTATAAAACATTGACATCATCGATGAGGCAATGTCTTGAAACGTGACCCATTAATAAAATGTTTGTGAATAGAATTCCTTAAAGTTACCAGTAGCATCTTTAAAAATGTTAAACCATGTATGACTGATGTAACTGCATGTCAGTCAACGTTTCACTGAATCACAACTCAACCACAAAGCTGAGTACAATTCTCTAAAACTTACCACAGAATGAGTCATTAACCGACTTCAATTCAATTCATCCTGTACAGCCTACATATATCTATGTAGCTTATAGAACGATATTTCTGCAATATTTCATCTTTGTACAATATTGTGCAAATATCCTAACAGGAATAATTTTATCAAATTGATAAAATGTTGAAATGGAAATGAGAATAAGTGAAGGTTCTTCTACATCTTTATCTCTCTGTGCTTTCTTGAAATATAATATTTGATTAAACAACCTAATCTTTGCAAATCCACTAAATGTCCTAGATGTCGGATCATATCTGCTGCTGCTCCAATAGGGCAGAATGATCACCCATTAAGTAGTCTGTATTCTTTCTCCATCCCTATATTTTATTAGCCTGGGTGTTCCCATGCTGCCTTGCGCGCGATTTGATTCACGCTGCTAAGGCAGCCTGGAGACCATGGAGCAAATTTTCGCCTGAGATAGGGAACCAATCACAGAACAGGTGGGAAAAGCAAGGCGATGATGAGCTATGCACAGGCGCATTTGATAGACATCCGTGGCACCCAATAAACGGATCTGGGCATTTTCAAATCACGAGAAAATGAACGTTTGGTTCCCAGACCACGTCTCATTGAGAAGTGGTGGCGCTAGCCAGGCTAATATTTTGTTATGACCAATTCTTCCTTACTCTTTATTAATCTGTTTGATTCTGTGGGTAGTGCTGCTCAGGATTTTCGCCACAGCCATGTTCTATTTTAGGTGTTCTACAAAGACACAGTCTGTTGCTTATCTGGTGCAGTGCCAATGACTGTATAGAACTGGACAGAGTGGCTCTATTCAGCTATGTTTTATAGAATTGAAGCCACCGTTCTGTACAGTCTATGTGCAGTGCAGCCTCCTCTGATTGTTTCACTCCCAGCCTGTGTGTTCAGACTGGTGGAGGGGTCGAGTGGTAGGATTTTGCGAAACCTCAGTTTGATCAATTTATCCAATGCAGAGGCTCAAATTCAATCCACTGCTGTATATTAAAATGGGGAAATTTCAACCCAAATGGAACAATTCTTAACCTTGTCCAACAAAGGAGATTTTTTAAAATGAATCCTTGTCCTACATTACGGTACCATTGCCTCTTTATTAATTTGTCAAGTGCAAGTAAGTAACAAAGTCAGTTACAAAAGTGAATAGTCTGAAGTAACAGGTATCTAAGAAAAACTGGCTGCTAAGGTGACTGCCACATGCATAGACTAAGTGTATCTGGCTATAGAACACTCAAAAGTGTCTTTTGCTATTTTCCCAATAAATTCCCATATCAGGTAGTTGAAAAAATGCAAATGCAATCTTGTCTGTGCTTGAACTGCCAGAGATCACTTAATTGGGCAGCCGTGGCCTACTGGTTAGCGCTTCAGACTTGTAACCGGAGGGTTGCCGGTTCAAACCCCGACCGGTAGGCCATGGCTGAAGTGCCCTTGAGCAAGGCACCTAACCCCTCACTGCTCCCCGAGCGCTGCTGTTGTTGCAGGCAGCTCACTGCGCCGGGATTAGTGTGTGCTTCACCTCACTGTGTGTTCACTGTGTGCCATGTGTTTCACTAATTCACGGATTGGGATAAATGCAGAGACCAAATTTCCCTCACAGGATCAAAAAGAGTATATATACTAAATTAGGGTTCAGGGAAGTTATTAATGGATGGATGGGTTCATTACTTCCCAAAGGGTCTAGCCTGCAGGGATAAGAATGCCTGCACTTCTCTGATCTTTATTAAGGCTTATTCCACAGCAGGGCTGAGACCACTGCACCACTTACCAATTAGATCAAATATGATCAAATCTTCAATGATCTGGCAATATCTTACAAAGAAAACATCATCTAAAATAACGAATGGATGCATGTATTTAGGTACAGTGTCTTACGGACTGTACAAGCAAATCTCGTTGTGCTATTTTTGTATAATGACAATACAAATGTCTGATTCTGATCTTGCAGTGCCCTACAATATGTAATATTCTTAATTTTGTTTCCCCTGCCCTTAGTTTAACCCTATCTGATGTGGTGAAGCATTCTTACGAATACTCATATTCATGCTTTTCCCCCTTCTGTCTCCTGTAGGTTACAAGAAAGGATTCTCTCATTCTTTGCCTATCACCTGCCCTGAAACTTACACCTTCAAAGTCGCTGTGACAATGGAGTTCCCCTTCTCTCTGGTAGAGCCGGGCGATGACATGGAGTCCATGGACGAGCACTGCCTGAGGGGTGCGGGCTTTCGGCGTAAGCGCGAGTTCACCCCGGAGGAGCGGAAGGACGCCAGCTACTGGGAGAAGCGTCGCAAGAACAACGAGGCGGCCAAGCGATCGCGGGAGAAGCGGCGTGCCAACGACTACCTGCTGGAGCAGCGCCTAATGGCACTGAGCAAAGAGAATGTCCGGCTGCAGGACGAGCTGGTGGACCTCAAGCTCCGCTGCGGCCTCGCGGGGCCCCTGGGCTTCAACCCCGCTGCCGCTGTGGCCGCAGCGGCCTTCTCCGCCCAGCACAGGGGGCTCCGGCAGCTGCACACTTCCTGCGGCCTCCAGCCTGCTCCTCCACCACCTCTCCCTCCTCCTCCTCTCTCTCCACGCCCACCTCCTCCTCCACTCCTCTTGGCCGACAAGGAGCTGGTCTGGGGCCGAGCGGAGGGGCCTCAAGTGGCTCAGGTCCTCCCAGCCTCCTACCACCACCAGCGAGCCTCCAGCCTCTCGCCGTACCCCGGGCCCTCCGCATTCACCTCGCCGCGAGCGCACACCTTCAGTCAGGCTTTCCCTTTCCTTCTGGACATGCCGGGCGTTCTCTCATCCCCGGTTGGACCAGCATCGCTGCTCCTGCCCCCCCTACTGGTGCCCTCTCCCGGGGGCCCCAGGTATGGACCTCGGCTGCCGGTGCGGCCCATTCCCCAGCAGGCGGCCCTGGCCTCGGACGAGGAGGGGGAGCAGCAGGTCCCGGGGGCCTCCACGGGGTTGGATCCTCGTGCCGCACTGCCACACAAACTCAGACTGAAGACGCACAAGAGCCACAGAGACAAGGGTAGCACCACCACAGGAACCCCGTCTCCACCTCTGTACGTGTCCGACTGAATCCAGGCCCACACACACATACACACGCACACACACACACACACACACACAGCACACACACACCACACACATACACACACAACCATGCACATGCACATGCACACGCACGGGCACACACACACCACACACATACACACACATACACATACATCCACACACACACACACCACACACACTGCACACACACTGCACATACACACACACACACACACACACACACACACACCACACACACACACACACACACACACACATACACGCACGCACAAGCACACACATGCACACACAGAGAACAATGCTGCATTTAATTGCTGTAAAGTGAGCCATGAGAATAATAACTTTGAAACCTTTGAATTTAAGAGAATAGTGTATATTTTTAAAACCAACAGTGTTGCCAGTGTGTTAACAATAGCCCTTCACCATTGGAACAACAAAAAATAAAATATTTCTTTTATGATATGTGATATGTCTGTATTGATTGAACAATCATTCTTGCAGAAAGGGAAAACATCATTATTATTAAAAAAATAAATCATCAAAATATAATTAATCTTGTCAAGGTGGACTCAAGGTGGACAAGGTGGAGTACAGGGGTGGTCATGTACCACACACACACACACACACACACACACACACAAAATGGAGGTAGTAGTGGGAAGAGGCTTTGCGTAACTCAATCCACAATGACCATAACAGGGGAAACATGCGTGTGAGGTGTGAACACTTCTCTGTGAATACTGTGTTTCTGTTTTAAGAGAGAATGATCCATCCACAAAAAATAATTTGTCCTATCATATTGCCTCGACAGTACACAAAGCCCATCCGTGGTTTGGTGGAGGTGGGGCTGGCAACACGAGAGAGCGAGAGAGAGAGAGAGAGAGAGAGAGAGATCGCTCTCTTCCTACTCTGTTGATCAGAGAGCCGTGTGGTTAGAAGGGTTTGTGAGCCTCATACTGCTTGTTTCGAATATGTGACGCTTTCATGTAAATTGAAAAAAAAAAAAAGACGGCTCTCGCCCTGCTAAATGGAAATGTTCAAATGTTTATCTAACAAACTAAAACAAGGAAGGGGCACAAGTATTTCATATGGCCAAAAACAATAATATAATTTGTAATTAAATATAACAGCTGACATAAATAACATGAATTGCTCAAAAATAATACATAAAAACTGTCATTTTAAAATTATAAAATGACTAAGATGACTAACAGCGATGGATTAAGGGCCCTGAAGCCCAAGACTCTGCGTGAAGTCGCAGTTATGTTATTCACCTCTATATCTGAATGGGGCCCCTCAGTCAAATAACACAGGTTACGCTATGCGTGATAATCCTGCTTTACAGCAAGATGCCTTCATTCTGTTGATGGTTATGTCATATCCGTCTTAATCTCAACCTCTCCGTTTCTTTCCACAAAACTCGCCAGAAGTCATCATTTAAGGGGTTATTTTTCACCAGTGTCCTCCGGGACAGCATGCCACCGAACCCCCCTAGCTCACCTGAGTAACAAACTTTCTCAGGCATACAGGGGAGCCCGTTTCACATCTGTGCTCATGTACCCAATGACTCATAATCCGTCCACACTAACACAGAAAATACATCACAAAGTGGTCTTCATGACACCTTGTTAATAGTTGATAGATGTATGTGTTGTCTGGGCCTCTGTTGTGGTTTATTCCATTTAGGTGATTTTGGTTTTCATGAGTCATAAGTGCATGAGTCATAATTACTGTAAGTTCACCCATATCGGTTCATTTACAAACTCAGATGAAGTACTAATCGGAGTAATAAACCTTTTAAGCATTCGCTCTGAAGCAAAGTCTTTACAGCGGAGCAGGTCCAGCAGCTACATAGTACACACAGCCTGGTAGTGTGACTTCTCACAGTTAGAATCACATCAGTCCTTAGCTGTTTGAAAGAGAAGAAGTTTGTCAAATTCTCTTTGTAGTGTGTCCTATGCTCTCTCTTACCTTGTTAGTAAGAAACTGTAAGAAAAGTTTTCACCTCAGAGTCTGCCTATGATCTCAAGGAAGCACACTTCAGAGGAGAGTTCAAACAATGCATAATGTGGACATGATATTTATAGTGTTATGAAACTGAAACAGCATGCCACGGCACCATACTTCCCTCTTTTGAGATTATTTAAAGGGTGCAAACTGAAGAACTTAAGCTAATAATTTGCACATAGTGATGTCTTGTTGACAACCACTTCCCCAATCCTCTCTGTCATAATCACATGTGATCTCACTGTGCATGGTAGTGTTGTAGAGAAATGTGTTTATGAAACACATTAGAAATGTGTAATACATTGACTTTATTTTATCCACCAAGCTTATTTGCTTTATACAAACACACACACACACACACACACACACACACACACACACACACACACACACAGATATACATACAAGTATACTGTAGGTATTGGTGCATGAGTTTCCTTTTCTTTTCAATCATTCAAATTGTTTTATGAACAGATTTATCTTATTACAGAAAAGTAAAAAACTATGTGTGATAACCATGCTTAGGTGCTCTAAGCGATGCCACACGTTTTTTAGGCTAAAACATTTTATGTCACTCACTGCAAACATCTAACCAACCGCTAGCTGTCTGTGTCCTGAATACACTGTAAAAAACCGCAATCTCTGTGGACAGCAGGCTCCAATAACAGCAACAAAAACAACCTGGGCAAACCTAGCCCATAAAAACATAACAAACTGTTCCAGCAAATCACAGACGAGATGCGCGTTTAGGAGAGTTTTAATTGCACTGGAGCAGCACGGGAGGGAGGGGGAGGAAGTAGCGAGCTAGCTCTCTGTTTTGTTTGAAAGTCAACAGAAGTGATGTTACAGAGTGCTTAGAGCACCTTTAACTGAAATGCTTACATTTTATGGTATTATACAGTCTTTTTATTTTCATTGTTTCTACTGTTTTTAAAAAAGGAGTTAAGCACAGATGCCACAGAAACACAGATGCCAGTCCAAAGTAGCTCCCACAGAATAAGGTTCAGTGATTGGAGTGTAACCACTAGACCGTGAAGCAAGTCTGAGAACCACAAGTGTTATGTTGTACTAGAATTATGCACTATAGACTGTAAACTGTAACCACAGGTGAGTGTAACGGTGGTGTACATTTGCAAGCAAGGGTAGGAAGTAGGTCACATCAAACCAGCTTAGAAGCAGCAGTTTGTCTTCCAATTCCAATTAAGAGTCTGAGAAAGTACACCAGGGCTACTCTGTGTAAAAGACAACATTTCTATGACCTCGCCTCATTGCTTGATTAATTGATTGATTGATGCTCCAAGATCAGGCAAACTGACCATAACCTTGTAGGCCAAATGCATCTCTTTCCCTGTAAGCAAATAGGTATTTCTAAGTAGCTTCATGAAACCTTGAGACTTGCTCCATAATTTAAGTGAAAATTGCAAATTAACCTTCTGCCAATATCCCTGGTAAGAGCGACTGTAGCTTAGTTAATGGCTTTAATACCTGGGATTTCCCCCATCATGTTGATTGTTTTTTCCACTCGACATCAGTCATTCTCAATAAAATTTCCAGCCAGTGAATCATGACATCGTAGATAATAACATGACATCTTATAAGCATTGCATCATGTAAAAGTTACATTCATCAATGCATCAATACATAAATGCACTCAGCAATATTCGTGCAGGCTACAACTACATTTATTTTCCACAGCCACCCTATAAGTTCAGATCCAGGTATCACAGACCCTATTCAAAAGTGCATGTTTGTCCTGTACAACTCAATGCATTCTCAGCCATGTTACATACTACTTGGTATGTCTAATCATTTCAGTAGCAGCCCCCAAAAAAAACAAAAAAAACAAATGAATAAACATTGTAGAAAAGGTCAGTGTCTCTAGATGACATTTGGCAATTGTTTGCCGATAATTGCAGCATGTGAATTGGCACATAGAAGCATCAGCATGACTCCCTTTCTCTGATTACCACCAGTGACTTGTCTCTGATGTGTTTCTGCACTCTTGTTTCAGTGTTTGCCACAAACATCTGCTGTTGCTTTCAGATCGGTGTATGTACACACACACACACACACACACACACACACACAGTTCACACACACACACACACACAAAGTTTCTTCAACTTTCAGATGACTCGGAATCCCCTCAAGCAGTACAGAGATGAGTGCTGTGTACGTGCTGTCAATCACACTGAAACCTCAGGTGATTCAGCCCACTTGTCCTGCGCAATTGATTGTACCGCTGCTTACAGGGGACTGATTAGATCTTCCATGTAACTGCTTGGACTTCCCCAGTGCCTGAAACCTTAAAACCTCACCCAAAACAGACAGTAGAGGATCGTACCCGCATCATCTACTGCTGGGTGTACTGTACTGTTTATAATAACTAATTATTACATATTTCTGATCTTAAATGCAATACATATATTAACAAAAGAAAAGAATGTTAAAAATCCAGCTGAACTGAATATGTAGGCCTAGTACTCTTTCGTATTCATAATCACACACACACACAAACATCATTTGACAGTATCCAAGGCAACAATACGCAACAGCAGCAAATGGATGTTCATGAAACCACACATGTTGGGCCAAAACAAGATTTCAGGTAAAACATTTTTATTTTCTTCAAACAATCATTTAATTTCTACAAACAGTAACAAACACCAACATTTAACTGAGAATTTGCCTTGAGAACTTGAAAAGTCAGATTAATTTGCTGTGTAGTGTCTTTAGCTCTTAGTACTAAGGAAACATATAAATTGAGGTCACAAAGGCAAAAAATCTTTAAAATCTTACAGATGCAATACAAGTACTAGTACGCTGGCTCAACTTACCCTGGTGGCTCATCTTACCCCACAACCACCATTTTGAAAGAACAAGCAAGCTAAGGTAACCTTCATGATTTTGTTTAGCCACATCATATCTTAAAAGGGCACCAATTGAGGTGTAATGCATCTGAATGTTGTTCTATTCACATTTTCTCTAAATCTCCCTGACTCTGGACATGAATGGAATCCACTTGGAGAGCAAAAAAAAACATATTTTTACACATATATTTTTTTACCACATTTGGCATGTCTAAAGAATGATTCCCTCTTCCTTAAAATGCTGTCACATTATACAATTTTTTACGGCTTCCTAGAAAAAAGGGGTGTCTCCTCTTACCCCTATGCTCAATTTCCCGTTCTCCCCTACATGCAATCGCAATTTGTTGTTCATCCCATTGTTCAGACTGAGCCTCAGGTCAGTACCTAGTTCTCCCAGCAGGGGGCACTGATGGCTTACTTACACACAGCCTCTCTGCCTGTTGTGCCTTCATCACGAGGCTGCCGGCTTAGGGAGGAGAGGGAGAGTGAGTCAGACTCTGAGCCAATTTCATGGCACCATTTCTGAGTTTTAAATGGCAGCTTTTCCCTCTTCTCTCTCTCTCTCTTGCGTGTATGCACTTCCCTTGTTTCCATTACGACAAACATTTTGCTACAAGCGTTCTCAGATCTACACCATGATTACTTGTTCAATATATGTCGATTCTGTGTCTTTGCTCTCTTGTGTCTCTCTCTCATGTGTGGGTGTGTGTGGGAGGACGTGGACGGAGGAGAGAGAGACAGAGAGAGAGAGAGAGAGAGAGAGAGAGAGATGGATGAGAAGAGCCAGGGAGGTGGAAAAGAATAATGTGGTGGTGTGCATGTATATGTGTGTGTGTGTGTGTGTGTGTGTGTGCGCATACTCATTTCTGACCATGAACTCAAGGCTTTATTTTTGAAACCGTGCTGCTTGCCAGTGAAATGAAGACAGAAATGGCTCCCCTCTCTCTCTCCCTGTCTCCCACACCTTTCTCCTTGCCCTGGTGTCACACTGAAACAGTCATTTCCAACATAACAAAGTGAAAGAATTGATATGACACAAAGACTCAAGGTCTCCATGACTACAGTCACCAGGCAACAATCAGTCTATATATGTCCTGTCGTTACCAAGGATGTTGTATGTATGTATAAAGACACAAAAACGAAAGGTTACTTAACGCAACCCTGGTTCTTTAATAATAGAGTGAAGTGTTTCACTATGGGAATCGCTTGGGCGTGCCCATCTTTGGGAAGCTCCAATGACATTACGTGTCATAGACAGACAGGTCGACTGGGCTCCGCCCCAGCCCTACTAGTCAACCTCCCTGAGCCCCTATTAATGCAAGGAGGGACGTGGTGGTGAAACACCTCACTCTGTTATCAAAGAACCAGGGTTACGTTAAGTGCTCTCAAGTTCTAAGCCAGAAAACCCTTAAGGTGAACCTGAGGCCCCAGGTCCCAACACTACATGAGTCAGTAAGGGACCTGATACATCTAGCCTGTAGAACCGAACAAACGTGTTCCCCGATACCCAGCTGGCGGAGTCGCAGAGCTCTTGCACTCATACGTCCCTGAACAGAGCCCATGACGTAGCAATGCCTCTAGTGGAGTGCACTTTCAAACGCATAAGCAACAACCCTTAATGACTTACGTTGAGTTGCACTCACCCCCATCATCATGAAGTGCTTTGAGAGGCTGGTCCTGGCCCATCTCAAGACCTGCTTACCACCCTCACTGGACCCCTTCCAATTCACCTACCATTCAGGTAGAAAAGGCTCTGGCACTCTGTATCGTCTTAATGACTGTCTGAGGTAAGCCTGCTGCATCTAGATTCCACCTCGCACGGGCCAGGCCCAGAGAGCCACCCTCTCTGGAGAGGGATGGTAAATTTCCCCTCTCGTCTGTGATAATAGGTCTCTCCAGAGGCCTGCCAGGAGCTGCACTATTTCTGCCACCCAGTGTTTGGATGGACAATGTGGGGCAATCAGAATCAGTGACAGGCCCTGTTCCCTCACTCTGGCTAATGTGGGGGAGATTAGACTCAGAGGTGGGAAGGCGTAGAGTAGAACGTTTGGCCACAGGTGGGCTAACACATCCACACCCAGCGTAGCAATTACGTCCGCCAGGAAAAAAATACAGAGGACGCTGCGTTTTCCTGCGAGGCGAAAAAATCTACGGCTGCCTGCCTGTATCTCTGCCATATCTTGGCCACTACTTGTGGGTGAAGTTTCCAATCTGCATATCGGGGGTTTCCCTGTGACAGCAGGTCTGCACCCCGTTCAGAATTCCTGGCACGTGTGTCGTACAGACTGACAGGAACGAGTCGCACCCCAGCCTAACTGGGAGGCATCTGTTGTAATAGTCAATCGAGAGGACAACCCCCCTTGTGGGACCCCTGCTCTCAGCACTAGGGGATCTCTCCAGTAACAGAGGGCCATTAGTCACACCACTGACACTCTGACTGTCCAGTTGAGGTGGCAACGAGAACACAGGTGTAGCGACGAGACCCATCTTTGAAAATCCCTCATCATGAGCAAACCCCATCTCACTACTGAGATAGCTGAGGCCATCAGGCCTAGCATGCTCAGGTAAAGTCTGAATGTGACCGCTCGCTGGGAGTGAAAGCGGTTTAGACATTGTGTGAATGACTCTATCCTCATGTCTGAGAGCCTAATTATTCTAAATTGATCTTGAACCCCAAATTCCTCAAATGATCTAATACTATTCTGGAGTCTATGAGGGCCTGGTCCCTCGAGTGAGAACAAAGAAGAAAGTCGTCTAAATAAGAGAGAATTCTGATCCCCTTTATTCTCAGAGGTGCTAGCGCTGCCTCTACACATTTGCTGAAAACCAAAGCAGACTGTTTTGAATTCGTAGGCTTCCAAATTTCCTGCGTGCTGGGAACATGTCGATATGGTAGAATACATATGCTGCGTCTATCGCCACAAACTAGGGCTGTAGTACTCGAGTCCGGACTCGAGACCGTTTTTCTTTGGTCTCGGACTTGTCTCGGACTCGCTAGTATTTGGACTTGGTCTTGTCTCGGTCTCGGCCACTGGTCTTGCCAAATATGGGTTTTGGTCTCGACCGAGTCCAGGTGTCTTTAGGGCCATCAAAATTAACGTGTTACAGTTTTTCTCGATTGCTTTTACCTGCTTAAGTAAACTAGAACCCACTTGGTCTTCATGACTACTTTCTTTGCACAGCAGAAGTAATCTCTTTTAATGTGTTCACACATTTTCATTGGGTTCACACATTTCTCACACCCTTTTGCAAAACAGTTAACACAGGTGTCATTCAAAAGCCCCAAACTCTATTGGTTTTCCCATGCTAAACAAAAGGAAAACATCTTTTCACAGGTGGTATAGATTCCTTGCATAAGTCTGAATCTCTGATACACCTGTGTGAAACTCCTTTGCACAATTCTTCAATCAGCAATCATTCATTATACATAAGAGATGTCTGTTCTGTGTTGCTATTTGCAAGTATGGATCTAATGCACATTTAGACAAAGTACTGTATTGCCTATTTGGTGGAGAAAACAGTACAAATGGTGTTTACTGTAGGTCTATTTCAATGAAAGCTGTAGTTCAATAAAATTTACAGTATCTTACTAGGTGTTTGCTGTATGTCTTACAATGACAGTTACATCTTGGGAGGAATGAATAAATTATTTTTTTATTCAGCACATTTTGTCTTTTCACAGTTTTTTTCTGATACCAGAAAAATGAGAAAGAACAGACATAGCAAAAATGTTCATTTTGAGAACTAGATTTTGCCTTTTGTTGTCCAGTGTGTAATGATTGATTAAAGAGTGTTTTTGAATTGGGAACAAGTTGTAGTGTTTGAAGGCAAGATTTGCTTTTGCTGCATGGTTTAAGTGTTTTGAGAGAGTAACAGCCTTTTGCAAGCAAAATGTGTCATTTTGTCTAGAGTGCTTTTGTTCAGACACAGGTGTTAACTGTTTTGAGAATGTGATTTCAGAGTTGACACAGGTATTAAAACGATCGAGAAAAGCTGTAATCGCTGCGATTCATTTTGAAATACATATTGCGTTACAAAATATTAACGTACTAGTGTTTACTTTTGTGGGGGGCTGATGTCACGTAACGGAAGCCGCAAAACCTAAAACCGCAAGCCTGAGAGTTTTTTTTACTGTCTGTGGAGTTAGCTGAAGATGAAGAGGAACCAACATTTAGCCAATAAATAGTACTAGCTTTACTGCAAACTGCTTTTCACTCTTGTTAAATAACGTTTACAAGGTCAAAATGCACCAACAGCAACAGTTACATAAAGATGATACTTTTCGGGTCCTCTCCATTTAGATCCAACTTGAACGTATGCTAGGCTACTCCATAAAATTGAGAGCGCGTCTGAGCGCATACGAGAGGGAGAGAAAACGATTGGCAGGTTCCAGCTGGCTTGTCGTTGTTGATGATAATTGATATCTCCTTTTTAATATAAGAAACCTATAAAAGGAAGGCAACAAAGACGAGGTTAGAGGAGATTGCGGATTTATTCGATTTCCACTAGTGACCAGTTATAAACTGTGAGAGCCAGGGCACTTTGACATGTAGGCTGCACTCACTGTGATTTGAAAAATTGACAAAAATATGAAGAGTTGTCTTTGCCTTTGTGTAATGGAACTGGTGAGTCTTGAAGTCTTCAATAATTTGTTTACATGAAGCACATATTATGCCAATTGAAACACATTCCACTCAGCTAGATAGGTGACTGGCTCAGGCTCATCATTCACTATTAATTGCAAACAGAAAATGTCTAACTAGCATCATGTCATTACATGCTTCTATTTCCAAAGAAATGAAAGCTGTTACCAACTTAATATCATGCTTATCATTGTTAATATTGTACAATACATGTGGTGCAAATAATATTATAGCTTGTGGACTAGCTGTAGGCTATATTTCAATGGAACTGGTAAAAAAAAGATCATTATGAGAACGTGGCCACAATGGGCTTAAAGTGACAGTACACCATTTACAAATGAGTTAAACAGCATCAAATGTGTAGTATTTCTTAAGAAATGATTACTTGTCTTTAAAACACAATTGCTGTGTCAGTATTATCATTTAAATAATATAAAAGTGTTTTACTTTTACCTTTGTTACTCATTAAGTTTGTGATTTATGTTGTATTTACAGTTTTTCTCGATCGTTTTGATACCTGTGTCAACTCTGACATCACATTCTCAAAACAGTTAACACCTGTGTCTGAACAAAAGCACTCTGGACAAAATGACACATTTGCTTGCAAAAGGCTGTTACTCTCTCAAAACACTTAAAACATGCAGCAAAAGCAAATCTTGCCTTCAAACACTACAACTTGTTGCCAATTCAAAAACACTCTTTACATGTAATCAATCATTACACACTGGGCAACAAAATGCAAAATCTAGTTCTCAAAATTAGCATTTTTGCTATGTCTGTTTCATTACTTTTCTCATTTTTCTGGTATCAGAAAAAAACTCTGAAAAGACAAAATGTACTGAATAAAAAAACAAATTATTCATTCCTTCCAAGATGTAACTGTCATTGACATGTAAGACATACAGCAAACACCTAGCAAGATACTCTAAATTTCATTGAACTACAACTTTCATCGAAAGACATACAGTAAAGACCTTTTGTACTGTTTTCTCCACCAAATAGGCAATACAGTACTTTGTCTAAATGGGCATTAGATCCATACTTGCAAATAGCAACACAGAACAGACATCTCTTATGTAGAATGAATGATTGCTGATTGAAGAATTGTGCAAAGGAGTTTCACACAGGTGTATTAGAAATTCAGACTTATGCAAGGAATCTATACCACCTGTGAAAAGATGTTTCCTTTTGTTTAGCATGGGAAAACCAATAGAGTTTGGGGCTTTTGAATGACACCTGTGTTAACTGTTTTGCAAAAGGGTGTGAGAAATGTGTGAACCCAATGAAAATGTGTGAACACATTCGCAAGAGATTACTTCTGCTGTGCAAAGAAAGTAGTCATGAAGACCAAGTGGGTTCTAGTTTACTTAAGCAGGTAAAAGCAATCGAGAAAAACTGTAATAATAATAACCCAAAATGATTGTCTTGATACTTTCATGCATAAGACTTTTTTTCCTATCCTGGACTCGGTCTTGACTCGGACTCGAACCTTTTTGGACTCGGCCTTGTCTTAGACTCGAACCTCTTTGGACTCGGTCTTGACTTGGTCTTGACTAGTCCTGGTCTTGGACTTGTCTTGGACTCAACAAAGGTGGTCTTGACTACAGCCCTGCCACAAACCAATCGTTTGGGCGGATTGATTGACATAGGACTTTGTGTGTCAGCATTTTGAATTAATATTTTCGAAGGCACTGATTCAACATACGTAGATCTAAGATCGGACGTAGTGACATACTTCCTTTTTTTGGAATGCTGAAATAGTGAGAATAATAACCTTTGTGTACTTTGCCCCAAATTCCCCTCTTTCTGAACCAGGGGCAGAAAAAGAGTGGGGTTCCCCAACATTACCCGAACTGGGGGGCCCTCTGAACAGGCAGCAGTGGGGCTCTGTGTTTCCCCCAGCTTTCTCCTTTTTGTGGAGGGAGGAGGGGGGAGGTGGCCCGCTTCTTGTTGTGGATTCCGGGGTGGGGCAGGCGGTTCTTAGCCGCCATTGCTGCAAAGGAGGGTTTGTTCCATTGCCCGGGGTAGGCCTGCTTTGGGCGCTGCGGCGCCTGTTGGCCAGCTGGGGCTGTGCATTGCACTCTGGGTGGCCCCTGCTATGGCCTCACGGCAGCCGCGTTGAAGCTTTGCTGCACCATCAAAGTGGGACGTGGAGTAGGCTTATGGGGTAAGCAGAGGCTGAATGCCTCGTCTTCCTGCTTCCTGAGCGTGCTGGCCTCCTTCATCTTCTCTAGGGCTGGGCTGGACAAGTTTAGCCATAGTGCTCTTTTCCCTGCCACAGCCAGGCCCGTCGCACGACCACAGCCCTGCACCGTGTGAGGAACGTAGGAGCAGGTTGTTGACCACACAGATCTGCTCCCATAGATCTGGATTTAGTGTGTCCGAGTCTAGCTGGCATCCCATCTCCTCTAAAATTTCCGGCTGATATGCAGACAGTAGGTACTGCTCTCAGGGAACAGACAGACTGCGCTGCATACTTGTAGATGCGGTCATAGATGGAGGCTGTTAGACGATCCATCTTGGATGAGAGGGAGATGGTTGTGGACGCAGTGATCACACGGCTGAAAGTGATAAGCTACTGAAGGCTCCACAGGTGGGGGTCCTGTTAGCCCTAGATCACCCATCCCATGAATCTCCAACCTAGAGTGGCCTCTGGTGGGAAGTTTGCATTTGAAGGGGCTGGACCAGAAACAAGTCACTTCTTTCATGCACACTGGAACCGCGGGTAAGAGCTGCCTCGCCAGGGCTTGGGCCATTGGAAGTCTCTTCCCATCATATAAATCCCTTTCCATACCCTCGTTGTCCACGGCCGCTGGCCAGGGGATGGACAACTTAGTTGCAGCCCTTCTGCAGACCTCATGCAGATTTGCATCCGCTCGGCCCGCTGAGTCAGGCCGCGCTGGAGGACCTCTGATGGTATGAGGAGAAGAGGGGATCTTCATCCTCCTCCTCATCCATATCTCCGATATTCAGGATGTCGGAGCTGGCATCGCCCTCAGTTTCCTCCTCCTCCGGTTCTCTGTCCCTCTGGTGGGGGAGACCTTCGAACAGGGGGGCAGCTCTGGGGACTCCTCCATGATGACAGCTCGTCGAAGCTCGGTGCTGATGGGTGTTGGTGGTGGCTTCTGCTGTCGCTCCAGACAGGCAAGGGTCTCGGGCATTGGCCACCGCCACTTTCATTCTCCTCTCTCTAACCTTCTGTGGCATTGTCGTGCAATGTACGCATGATTGTGGGTCTACTAGCGCCTCTTGGCCGTGTTTGGTTCCCATGCAGACGATACACAGCGGGTGAGGGTCTCTGCCTGACACAGTGGCTCCACACGATGCGGGGCACGGCCGGGATGTAGTCTTAGCATACGGGTTCCTTCTCTTTGGCGGTGGGAGTATCCGAAGACATCTTTGCTGAGAGGGAGGGACGAGAAAACATTGTTACCGACTTGAAACTTAGGCTCGCCGTGACACGTTAGCTCTAAAGTTCAGGCAGTTAGCAATATTAGTCGTGAGCTAGCTCTCGACCGGCTAGCATGGTTAGCTAGCTAGTATCAATCAGCTTAATAACGGGGAGCTCGCCACAACCCGTCAGCTTTCTGTTATCGAGTGACCAGATGCCAAGCAAACTAATGCTAAGCAGCTGGAGGCAAGACGAGAGGCTTCGGCGACTGAATGCTGTGTGAAGCCTGCCCAAGAATTTTAGGACCACAGATAGCTTGCCTTGACGCGTAAGCTAGCCTAGTCAATGTGGCTGATTGAACAACCAGTGGCTATACTGCAAACCCCGCAAGTAAATGTTGGGAAAGAGGCATACACCAAAGGTGTAGTCTGTGCAAATGAATGCTAGAACTAGCACCAGGAAACGTCAGTAAGAGTTAGCCTGGTAAAGCTTGCATTGACGCGTACACTCTTGCAATCGACTGAATTAACAGTGGACTAAAAAACTTCTTGACCAAGTCCAGCACTATTCGGATTTGGATGATAACTGTATTTGTGTTCAGCGACAGGTTCCTTGACAGTCCGTCTGTGAACGGTTTAGCAAGCACAGCCTTACCTATAGCACTGGAGGAGCTTCTAGATCTTCATGGGAAGAAAGCGTGAATACCCGCAGGGAGGTCGACAAATATTTGGGCTTGTGCCGGATCCCAGTCAACCTGTCTGTCCATGACAGACGTAATGTGTTTGGGGCTTCCCAAAGATGGTCACGCCCAAGCGATTCCCAACACCGAACGAAGTTAGAAAAAGAACACAAACACAAACACAGACACACACACACACACACACACACACGCATACAAATACTTGCCTTGTTACGGTTTCATTGTCAGTCAATGTATCTATGTGGCTAGCAAATTGGTAAAGCTATCTAGGAATACTGAGCAATCACATAAATCAGGAACACTGCTTAGTAAGAATGGTAAGATTGTCCTAGTCTATCATGTCCCACCGCAATGTAGTCTACCATAGCTGTCAACCCTCCCAGTTTTCCGGGTTTCTCACGTATTTTAACTTTTTTCCCGCAGTCTTCCCGTTTTAATATTTTCCCGTAAAATACCCTGTATTTTAACAATCTCATAACATCGGACTTGTCAGTCTCTGTAGGCTATGTTGTCCTGTTGCTACCCCTTTGCCCTTCCAGCGAAACAGATGTTTTCAAAGCATCGTTTTGCTTGCGAGAAGGCGACAGTGAGACTATTTAAGATGACGGCGTGGTTGTTGTGAGAGCACGATTCAGTGGCACCTGCATAGTGTACGGCCGCACGCACTGTCTGTGTGTATCGGCCTACCAGGCTACTCAGCTACGAATAGAGAAAGAATTCCCCCTGTTTGTATATTCACTCCAAGTTGGCCTACCATAACTTCCCAACTCTGCACTGTAGCCCATAAACTGCATGACAGGCTATTTATATTTTTCTTTAAAATAACCAAATGCATTTGTTCAACTTTATGAAGAAGAATTAAGCACTAGGCTACTTGGAACGCACACATTTTGTTTGCGCAGGAGAATGACAGCGCACAGGGGCATCGATTACAGAACTTTAGCCTTGTTAGGGCTGGATAAAGTTGACCAAATTAATATAGGCTGTTGTTAGGAGTAAATAAAGTAGGCTATTTTGTTGTATTGTTTAGCTGACCAATGCACAACCTTGCAATTGCGAAACGGACTAATACGTTGGGGGGCGAATGTTGACATTTTCCCGTATTCTGCGTGAGAAACCCGGGAAACCTCCCTTATTTTCAAAGCTCAATGATGACAGCTATGTAGTCTATACAGTGCTGGATACAGTGCTGTCTGAATGTGACAGTTACAATTCATTTACAGTTTTTCTTGATCACTTTAATGCTTGCGTCAACTCTGTGTTGTGTTTAGAGTTTTGTAAATTAAAGGGAAACTTGGCAGGATTAGCTATATTTCCCCCTCTGCTGGAGAAGTTGTGCATTATGCTATTTCAAACTGTGGAAAAAGGTAACGATAAAGCACATGGATTAGTTTACAAGCTAGTAAAACAGTTAGCATAAGTACGGCAGAACAATGTGGATGTTACAAGGTAAGAAACACGACTTAAAACAAGTTTCTTGTTTCTTACTTCTCTTACCGGGACGGTATTCCCAAAGTTGCAAGGTTGGTTTTACGCCTGGGCACGCTAGGGGGAGCTGGGAAAATCACCAGATTTTCACCGGAACAGGCCATTTAACCAGAGACTTTCTAATGAGGAGAAACAGCACTCAAAAATCCTCCATAGAAATGCATGGGGTTAGTTTATCTACACATCCCACCCCTTCCTCGGCAAAACGTCGACATGTGAATACGTTGAGCCAATCATATGGTGTGTTGTGAAGACATCGTGCCAATCATGTGTTGTGAACTCGCCGCTGGAGCAAGATTGGTGTCATGAAGCCTTTCTGCTGAATAGGATGCCCGATGAGTGTCCAAAAAGCATTGAAATATGGCCGCCGAGTGGAGGGACTTGCCTAAAAGGACTTTGATTTACAGTTTTTTTCAACTGCTTACACACTAAATCTTTGCTTGTCACACAATTTTCTAAACATGTCCTCCAAACATCATAACCCGAAAACCCAACCCAAATCTGCAAAACCATACACTAATTCTCAGTGTTTGACTCAGTTTTCAATTGGCTAAAACACATTTTGCAAAACACCACACACAATTTTCTACCTAACACACAAAAATCTAACAGGAAGTAACTTGATTTCGTTCTTCAAACACAACCCATCAAAATGCCACACTAAATCACCAGTGCTTCACTCTTTCTCTTCACATGTGCAAACACTCTTTACTTTACTGAACACCATCCAATCATTGCCTTAGTATAGGTCTATAAAGAGATATACTCTCTATATACTGTAGGTATAGACCCTTTCAATCTGCTCCTAGAGGATTTCCGGTTGAAATATTCAGAACCAATGCAGATACTTTGAAAATTACAGTAATCGGACTTTAGCTTACAGTAATGTTCTACAAAAAGTTGACTTTATGTAAAATTTGTCTTTTTACTCTATTTTTGTTTGTCCCCATGTTACAGTACCATTAGCTCAATACATTTTTCTGTGCCTCCAGAAATGCCTTAGGAACGCTTACTGTGGAATTGTTTGTTTCTGCAGTTAAAAGGGTCTATAGGCCTATGAATACATACTGTACACGACCCCCACACACACACACACACACACACACACTTCGCACACACTTGTCTTTAGAAAAAAACTAAATCAGTGTTTTCAAAACTCCATGTACATCTGGTGGTCACTGTATTCTTCTTTGCTTTTTTTCTTGTTTGCTGTAAAATACTGTATTCACAACAGCAAATTATTTGGGAAAAATCACTATTTTTGGTTTCAATATTGCTTGCATTTTTACTGTGTATTTCAACTTCTCTTTGTTGATACCGTAACTTTCACTCTTGTATGGAAATACATATAGAAAGCCTAAGACAGAAGAGCTTTAGGTTTTGAGCAACAGTGTGTACATGATGTATCCAAAATGTCATATTATGACAAAAGTGTTTGTAATGTGAGGCTTAATGTTTGCTTTAAACATGTGTTTTTGACATTTTGAATGTTGTGTGTCATTTTGCTGGAGATTTGGGGCATTTTGCATTTTGTGTGAGCAGTTGTGGGTTTTGTGTGTGTAGTTTTGAAAAATAGACACAGAGTTTTGAAAACGTGTGTAAACAATTGTAACAAACTGTAACCATCCAAATGATTTCTAAACGGGTTTATTACTGTAAGTTAAAACTGAAGCTGAAACTGAACTGAAGTTGACAAGTTGCCCTTTAAAGCAACACCAAAGAACTTTTCCTCTGTCCCACGCACGCTATTTGTTTATCCAGCACCGGCTTAGTAACAATGTCCACAGACAAGGTAGAGAAAGTTGCATGATTTTATAAGTATGATGTATTGCGACATCAGATTCAAGAGTCAAATTTGTAGTTTCTTATGTCTCAATCCATTGAACTACAGATCCGCTACCCGATCTGGCAAACTTACATAGTGCGGTTATAGCCGATAGAGGGCCGCGAAGCAAATGCAGAAGCCGTTCACCCTGTTACGAGTTGATGAACCACTAAAACGATTTTGGAAACATTATTTTAAGGTACAAAAAACTCTTTGGTGTTGCTTTAATGTGTACTGTTTTGCAAAAAGTGTGATGCTGATAATGCGCTTATAGTTGTGCAAATCTGGGCTGATATTTTGGTCCTTGAGTGTAGGGTTTCGCTAACTGTGGGATACTTTTGGTTTTACAGTTTTTCTCGATTGCTTTTACCTGCTTAAGTAAACTAGAACCCACTTGGTCTTCATGACTACTTTCTTTGTACAGCAGAAGTCATCTCTTGCGAATGTGTTCACATATTTTCATTGGGTTCACACATTTCTCACACCCTTTTGCAAAACAGTTAACACAGGTGTCATTCAAAACCCCCAAACTCTATTGGTTTTCCCATGCTAAACAAAAGGAAAACATCTTTTCACAGGTGGTATAGATTCCTTGCATAAGTCTGAATCTCTGATACACCTGTGTGAAACTCCTTTGCACAATTCTTCAATCAGCGATCATTCATTATACATAAGAGATGTCTGTTCTGTGTTGCTATTTGCAAGTATGGATCTAATGCACATTTAGACAAAGTACTGTATTGCCTATTTGGTGGAGAAAACAGTACAACAGGTGTTGACTGTAGGTCTATTTCGATGAAAAATGACAAGTTGTAGTTCAATGAAATTTGCTGTATCTTGCTAGGTATTTACTCTATGTCTTACATGTCAATGGCAGTTACATCTTGGGAGGAATGAATAAATTATTTTTTTATTCAGTACATTTTGTATTTTCAAAGTTTTTTTCTGATACCAGAAAAATGAGAAAGTAATGGAACAGACATAGCAAAAATGCTCATTTTGAGAACTAGATTTTGCATTTTGTTGTCCAGTGTGTAATGATTGATTAAAGAGTGTTTTTGAATTGGCAACAAGTTGTAGTGTTTGAAGGCAAGATTTGCTTTTGCTGCATGTTTTAAGTGTTTTGAGAGAGTAACAGCCTTTTGCAAGCAAAATGTGTCATTTTGTCTAGAGTGCTTTTGTTCAGACACGAGTTTTAACTGTTTTGAGAGCGTGAGTTGACACAGGTATCAAAACGATCGAGAAAAACTGTAGTGTTTAAGCAATTGTAAAAAACTGCAGCTGTGAATACATGTTTTCCATTTGTTTCACAGAGTTAATCCAATGGAGTATGGAGTCTTCTATAACAACTGTGTTAAATGATTTGAAAAAGGATCTGAAACATGAGTTAAACCAATGAAAATGTGTTAAATCATTTGCAAGAGGTGGCTTCTGTTCTGCTTAGAAGGTGAAGATCAAGATCAAGTGGATCCAAGTTTCATAAAGTGCATCAAAGCAATCGAGAAAAACTGTAGTGTGTATGATTTTTGTTTTTTCTGATGGTCTGCTTCTGAGGAAAGCTGAGCTGAGCTACACATGCACCGGCATTGGGCTTGAAACACAAACATGAGGGAAACGAGATTCAGGTGAAATGGTGCGGACACGATAAAAGAAAATGTTCTGATGTAGATCCAAAGCAGAAATCCTCGGCCTCCACAATCCTTGCATTGACTACTTATTTTGCTCATGAAATATAGCAGAAATCGTAATCATGTTAACAAGGTTAAAAACATACTAATCCATGCTGTGTTTTTTTACTGCAGTTTATTTGTACGGTAACACTTTCATGGGGTAATTGGCTGAACATGACAAATAGTAGCTCGACACAGGTCACACCATGATATGTATATACAAATGTAGAGTTAGGGCATAGGTTATGTGCTGTACTGTGAAGTATCTATAAATCTATAGCTAGTTTGAGGTTTCTCTCTCCTTGTTCTAAATTATATCAGATCAGCACACATCATCCAATGTCTCTTAATGCCTTGAAATACATCTCATCTACATATTATGTGATTATTTTGCTGCTGATAGCTACACCTCTTCATCCTCTCTCATTTTCATTCCCCTCTTTCTCCCTCTTCCCTCTTCCATTAATTTATTATATCTGTTCATTTTCCCTTTCTTCCTCCCTCTGCTCCATTCATCACAGGGCTACCAGGTCATGGCATGACCGAGACTTCTGCCGGAAGAACTTGCCCCCTTCTCTCTCCCTCTCGCGGGGGTAGCGCGGCACCAGGTTGGCTAGGAAGCGTTTGGCGCGGGTGGTGAGGCTCTCGCGCCGGCCCCCCGCGCCACCGCCCCCGTCGTCCCCACCGCAGGCCCCCCCGGGCCCCAGGCCCTCGCCCCGCGCCGCCCGCACTGCTGCCTCCAGAAGCTCCGCTGTATTGTGCTCTAGTGTGGTGGAGAGCTCCAGGTAGAGGCTACCGAACAGGGCCGCACTGGAGCGTGCCTCTGGGAGAGAGAGAGAGAGAGAGAGAGTGAGAGAGAGAGAGGAGGGAGAGAGAGGGAGAGAGTGAGAGGGAGGGAGAGAGAGAGGAGGGAGAGAGAGGGAGAGAGTGAGAGAGAGTGTGAGAGAGAGAGGAGGGAGAGAGAGGGAATGTGTGTTAAGGCCTTTGTACGCTAAATACACAATTTTGCATGCATTCAGAAACCTCTCTCACTGACAATATACGGATGGAAATAACACAGCAAAACCAAACCTGCTACGAAAACTTGAGTTGGTGTGTGCAAGTGTGATTGAAACAACTTGAGGTCTTACTCAGTTGGTGATCGTGCAACAATTTGGTCAAAAAAATACCGCCTCTGTGTGGCAATGGTCTTTCGAGACAGAGAGAGAGAGAGAGGGAGAGAGAAAGAAAGAAAGAAAGAAAGAAGAGAATAAGAGACCATACAACACAGGGAGAAACCGAGGACAATGGGAGTGTACTGTATGAACGAAGGATGGCTGTGAGGAAAAGAGATTATACAGTATTTCATGTGGTGAGTTCTTATTAGTGATGATTAGATTAGATTTAACTGATTAGATTTACATTTGGTCATTTGGCTGATGTCTTAATCTAAAGCGAATTCCAACAATGGTACAGTGCCACTAGGATATTGTTAGTGCAGCAATAAGTACTACTCACATACTATAAAATAAAAGCTCAAGCAAAGTCGGGGGAGGGAGACGAGGGATATACAGGACAGGGAAGACAGTAGTAAGCGCTTTCAGATATAACCTCCGGAGTATATGCGGAGGTTTGTGAAACGGAGGTTCTACCCTTCGGATGATTCAGATATGATGCTAACCTGCGGGCCTTATACTGACCGTGTGAACGACATACACGCACATTACAGAATATCCGTGTGGTTGTCGAGTGAGGGGTGGGGGCTTGTAGAGTTCACAAGAGGCGAGATATGACGCAGAATATCTGTGCGGCCGCTGTCACAGCTGCTGTTTGTTTACAAAGTGTATGCATTATGTAGGCAGACCCGGCGGCAGACACAAATTCACGGACGGGCATTACACCTTTCCGGGGGGGGGGGGGGGGGCATGGGAACTTAAATTGATCACGGTAGTTTAAGCTTACACTTGACAAAACATTGTCATATGAAAATGTAGATGCAATTGTTGTAAAAATGGTGCAGCTCCCCGTGCGCAGGGATGGGAGAGAGAAAGAGAGGGGATGTGTGTTAGAACTGAGATGCGTGTGGAAAAAGTAGACGTGCTATTGAGACTGGAGCTAGTCATATTCAAAATAATGCAAAAATAAATCCGCAGATAAAACCAAAATCCTCGTTCATTTGCTAACCACTTTCAGATAGAGTGTTAGCGAAGTTAGCCCCGGTTCACGGATAACCGGCCCTGGAGTGGTAAAAGCTCCCTGTTCTCCGACTAGGTCAGAAGAAAAACAGTAAAGGTTAACGCTATCAAACAAACCCAGAAACTACTAGGCCTACTTCTACTAACTACGATATGAGATATAGCCTACCTGCGAACCGATAAGCCATATTTGTCATCAGATGACAGGGGTTAGTGCAGAAGTGAAGTAGACTGCGCCATGTAACCTCTCCATTTAGGTGATGGGCTTACCTAATGTTCCTGATTGATTAGCTACGGAATATTACAGATTTTACAAGTTTTATTTGCTACTTAAACATTGACAAACGTATAATATAGGCCTACATTTAATACGTGTTCAAAATCAATCTATGGGATTGGGGTTGGTTGGTGCAGCCAAGCTCGTCCAGGGCGGGCACAGATGACTTCCAGGATGGGCCTGGCCCCCCAAAGCCCCCCCATGACGCCTGGACTGTATGTAGGCTAAAGAAGAAAAATCTATTGTGCGTAGGCTAATACTTGAAGTAGTCACGTAAGTGCGCACTTGAAATTGACCTACATGTGTGCTTCGAATAAACACATTTATCTGTTTTTAACGTTATGTAGCAGAATTACTTGGCTATGGAACCCCAAATCTGGTTTGCGTTGGAGAGCATGCACGAACTTTATGGTAGCCTACCAGCCAATTCAGTAGGCTAACTTAAGACTTCAAGGCCATCATATACAACGTTTTTAAGCAACAAACAAAATACTAACATAACAGTGAAGTGGTCTGTTTTTTCATGGTTTATTTTTCCAAAAGCATCCTCTCCCCATGTGTCTATTGCATTTACGTAAGGAGCTTGGAACAAAGTTGGGTTTTCTTCGTTTTCATTTTCTCTAGGCATATTTATGCTCAACAAATATCATTAAGCTCAGCAGTGGTCATGAGAAGGCTATCAGTGAACAGAAAACCGACCGTGTTGGCTAACAATTTATTAAATACTCCTGTTATTGTCGTCAACGACGTCGCTGTATAGGCTACTGCCTTTTCAGCGCCTTCTGCTTATGATGATTTGGTCTTTTGAATTTCATTTGGCCTTGTGATGCAGTTGTAGGCTACATAAACGTGTCTCTTGTTCTATCACAATGCTGTCTGCCCTCATGGACAGTAGCTCCGTGATGTCTGCATCTTTCCAGGTCTGAGATTTTCTGGACAGCACTAGCCTATGCCACTCCATCATAACACTGGCATTTGAGTCAGATGTCTGA
>NC_063197.1:14081482-14133982 GCF_017589495.1 Alosa alosa | reverse complement strand
GAGAAAAGTCTACATGCATATGGAAATTAGAAGTAGATCACACTATTTTACAGTAATCCAGAAATAAGCAAGCTACAGAAACCAAGCTGCAGAAGCACCTGGCTTATGAATAAAAAATCTGCAATGTAGCACATCTAGGATGCATAATGAATAAGATGGCGATCCAAATAATGTCACTGTTGAAGGTGGAAGATTTTAAAAAAAAAGTAGATTGCTGACTTCACACCTCATTTCCAAACTCATTTCCTAACATAGAGGAAATGTATCCTTCCTCTCTCATCTGCTTAGGCCCCAGCTGTCCCCTACCTCTTCCTCATTCATTCATTCATTAATTCAGACCTATGCATTGGCAGACATATTAGGACTTTGGTCAGTTACTTTGACAAATACACAGCTCGCACTAACCCAGCAATTATCACACCTTAAACACCTTATCTGTGATGTCTGCCGTTCTGAGACGTTAGAAGTGTGAGGCTCTATCCACACGCATAGATTTTGAAATGTATGAACAAACACCAATGTGAGGGGATATTGGATGAAATTGGATGTTGTGGATTGAAGTGTTACTCCGGAGTAAAAACAACCTGGTTACTGTGCCCACGTTGTTGGCTTAGTAGCCTACATTACGTCGAGCTGGTGCAAACGCAAGAGACGTCCTGTAGGCTACTGTTGATGAAATATACCCCCGTTTTCTAGCCTCTCTGGGTAACGGTTATCGGTATTACACGTCCCCCATGCACAACGTTTGACCATGGTTATCCATCAGGGTTTTTTGAGGAAATAAACTCCATAAATAACCATTAATTTGTAATTGTATGCCTCTTCCCTATTGATTCCTATGGAGTTGTTCGATCTGATGTCCGAGTCAGTTGAGGCTGGACTGTCATTGGCTCATCTGCGTTCTAAGGGTGGCGCTTAGCGAAAGGTGTGGAACGACTCCAGAGACCGAATGTCCTGTCCTCAAATTTTGTGGGCGGGATAAATTCAGACTAGTTTCCAGGCTACTGACATCACAAACAGGCTTTGGCACAGGGGCAAAACAATCCAGTGAGAGCAAGCAGGTAGACCAATATTTGCTAATTTATTGACACAGCACAGGACACATTCAAGCATGAATAGGCTGACTAATTAGTCACACTTTTCAACATGTAGAGTAACATGACAGAGGTTGACTTGAAATGTGAATATACTGTCTTTGTTTCTTTTTGCTGTAAGCATCATGGAAATGGTGTGGCTTTGAAAAAAAATATTTACAGAGAACTTGAACTTTTGTTTGTGTACAGACACACCCGTGTGTTATGCTGACTCACTCATATTTGTGTGCACGGCATTAAATTAGTAAAATGATTTTGCCCACTAATTAAAAGTAAATTAAATTTAGCTCAACAGACTTATTGTACACCAGAGGGAGATATAAAGGGCAGATGTGATCAGCTATGCTAGTATCTGGGGAGGCCTGGACCATTTCCTGTTTACTGCACATGCTCTGGCTCCAAAAAGCACTTACTGTGCAGACTCTAGCTTTCATTTTTGCCTATATGGCTGATCAATTTGTGTAGTGTATGACACAATACTGTCCGTCGTTGAGATGAACATTCCAAATACTATCACATGTGTTCCAACGTAGTCACTTTTTGAACTCCCAACCCTCAGGTGCTACTACAACGCCCCATCCCCCGAACCCCTTCTCCCAGGTAGTGCCCGCTCACACACCTTCTGTGCTGACCTCGCGGGAACGCACCAGATCGCTCTTGTTGCCCACGAGGATGATGGGAGTCTGTGGCTGCGTCTCCCTCAGGAGGAGGCGGAGCTGGGCCGTGCGGTGGAAACTCCGCCTGTCCGTCACCGAGAACACAAGCACACACACCTCGCACTGCAGCGTGGAGAGGTCCTGAGGCAAAGACAAGACAAGACAACACGTGGAGCAAACAACAAGACCCAGGAAATTAGATTTTCCAGAATGTCAATTGTGTCATTTTACTATAAAGCCAATTGTGTCAAACTACTGTGGCTCTCAGGAAATTCAGAAGAACATTGACTAGCTATTAATGTCAACCAAAAGGACAATAAAAGGTGTTATTAAACAGCTAATAATTCTCAATTATTTTCTATCATATCTCATATTTAGTTAATAACAGAATTTATTAACTCCACCTGACTTAATTTAGCTCTGCATAATTACACAATCCCGTCTGGTCAGTATCGCATTATATTATAATGAAATCCTGTTTCTATCTCATTTGTGATGTTTGACAAATGCCACAGGAGATATTAGAGATAAGCCTTAATGTCACAATTCTTCGTACACCCCACTGAAAATGCAGCACTGTTACATTGTTTCTGTGGGGGACATTGACAGATGACTGCATAGAGTGATACAGCTATCTCATGCATTAGATGCGGTACAAACAAATTACCAGACATGAAACAAGAATACTGTTATTACAACTCTCTTTGATGGAGGGGAGACAACGCAATTTGACAAGCATGTGACAGAGCTGTTGTTTGTTGACAGAGTACCATGATTCAGTGTGTCTGTGTGTGTGTGTGTGTGTGTGTGTGAGAGATGGACAGAGAGTATTAGAGTATGTGTTTGTGTGTGAGTGTGTGACAGTAATAATGTGACAGAACCATTTGTACATTAACAGATGAGACAGAGAATCATGATTCAATGTCTATGTATTTGTGTGTGTGTGTGTGTGTGTGTGCAAGAGAGAGAGAGCGAGAGAGATGGACAGAAGTGTTTGAGTCTGAGTGTGTAAGGGAGTGATAAAAAAGGTACAGAGAGGGACAGAGTGTATGTGTATGAATAGTAGAACGGGAGAGACACAAATATACAGAGTGCATGTGTGTGTGTGCGTGTGTGCATATGTGTGTGTGTGAGTGTGTGTGTATGTGTGTGTGCGTGTGTGCATATGTGTGTATGTACTGTATGTGTATGTGTGTGTGTGTGTGTGTGTGTGTGTGTGTGTGTGTGTGTGCGTGCGCATGCGTATATATGTGTTTGTGCGTGTGTGTGTGTGTGTATCTGAGTCACCATGGGTCTGTAAAAGAGGTCATTTATCAGTCCCGCCATTAGTTAATTCACATTTCTACTGTATTTGATGTTAAGAGGACTGGGGACCACGCATTAGCGGGTGAGAAATTAGTGCAAGAGAGCTCCGAGTGGGCCATCAAGTCCCCGCTGAGAGTGGGAGAGTGAGGGCACCGCCACCCCCAGTGACCATTAATAAAGCCATGCCCAGTGGCGGTAGCGGCGCAACAAGCAAACGGAAAATTACTGCAAGCCTTTAAAAGCTCATCAGTTACTACTGGCAAACAGACGCCAAAGCAAAAGACCAAGCTCACACAATGCGCTTAAACCAGGCTCCAGGCACAAACGTATATCTTGTGTTGAGCAGAGTAGACGTGACATGACGTAGACTCGTTATAATCAAATATTGAGGTAGGTAAGGATTTTTATCAACCCCAGCTGCTGCGATTTCCATTAAACGTGAGCCTTTTCATCTTTTAATAGTGTGCCCTCTGCTTTCTCACAAATTTAACAGAGCTTGCTATGTAAATATTCCCTTTCAGTATACTTAAATTACAGTTCTTTAAATATTTACAAATCCTCTGAGGACCAAATAATAAAGCTCACATCAGCATTGTGCTATCAACACGAGAAATGCTCTGGGTTCTGAAAAGCGTACTACTCCCCCATAGAGACCAGAGTTTCTGGAGAGGAGCCTACCGAATGTGACATAACAGCCAAGGATGAACTGGGTCAAGCAAGCTAAGGGAACAGCACACACACACACACACACACACACACACACACACACACACACACACACACACACACATACAGAGCACAAAAAAGACTGAGATAAAGAGGTAGATGAAGGTCACAGCGCAGTCGTTCCCTTTGTGTCTGTCTGTTTAAATTGTCTACCTGTCATTCAGGACTGTGCAGGGGCATGTACAGTTTGCTCCATTCAGATGCAAACACACACACAGACTCACACACACACACACACACACACACACACACACACACACACACAGTGAGCATAGAGCACAGTGCACTGTGACAGTACACAATGTCTGGGGCAGGGTGCAAGGGCATGGGACACACTGTAGATAGAGGCAGTGAGGGGCAGTCTATGAGATGGGCTGGAAATAAAATGGATGAGAGGCGTGTTAATGCGCAGACAACACACACACACACACACACCTGCCTCCAGTTGTCATAGATAATGATGGTGCTTTCCTCGTCGTCCACGGTAACCATGCGAACATAGCCTTCCCCTGCGAGATAGACATTACAAACACCTTTAGTCTCTGATGGGGCCACACAATCTCGAGGGGACTGCTCTGTTTTCTAGGCTGCATCTGGAAACAAAAAAGGTGGCTGTCGTCTGAACCTGAGCTTGAGTAACGATCGGCTTGGACTCGCCAGTCAGTGGCACCACAGGTAATGGGAAATCATTATTTCTCCGGAATTTGGACCTGTGGTGAAGCTTGTTTAGTACTTGAGGCTGGCTAGCTTGAGACCCAACCAGAAAAGATCCCTGATTTCCTATACAGAGAATGTAGTAATAGAAATTGCTTCATGACTGAACTGATGAATATCTCATTCAGATTTAACATCAATTAATATTCTGCCATTTTTATTTTCAAACTCCACTGTGACAGCTGAAAATGCTTTATAAAATAGTAATACATAACATAGATTCTCTGCACAATGCCACTCCCTACATAAAACTACACAAAAGGGCCAATAAATCCCAATAAAGCAACGTAAAGTATTCACCCTCTGAGTCTACAGAAGCTGTTCTGTCCGTTTCTCCGGCCAGGGCAATGGCCAAAGAAGACTTGCCAACTCCATTCTGTCCCAGCAAGGCAATCCGTAAAGGCCCTCCATGCCTGTCTGTGCCCAAAGACGCAAACTCGTCCTGAGCAGGTGAGAAACTGATTGGTGGAGGTGACTGGCCCCCTAGTCCCGACGTCCAATCACAATCATCATTGACGGCTTCCTCCCGTCTTAATTGGTGCTTTATGGGAACTGGGGTGCTTCCTCTACGCAGAGCCGGAGCACTGGACAATGTCATACTGAGAGGAAAAAGAGACAAACACAAACAGACACAAATTAATAAATGCAATTACAGGGCAGACATGAACCAGACTATGAGTCACTGTCAGTGTAGAGCATTACTGTAAGATCAAAAGGCACTGCACCACCAGATAGAGAGGGGCACACACCCACACATTTGTTATTCCTTTTAATAATGCTTCCTTACCTGGGAACTGGATGGCAAAGGAGAAGTTGGACAAAAACCTGCTGCCAGTCTGTTTCTCTGATCTACCACAACAGGATGAAGTGACAGAGTCCTTAGTTATTAGTACATCATTGGTGTTCACTCCCTTCTGAAGCCTCTAACCGTAACAGTAGATGCTATCTCGATCTATATGAAATCCAGCAAAATGCCTGGGAGAATATTGCAGATTGATGAAAAGGCTACATCAATTATCAACAGTAGGCTACACTCGGCAAAGACACTGCATGCTGCAAAAGATGTTAGAGGTAAAATCAAGTCGCAGACGAACTTCTAAGAGGTCGGATTGCCTTCAACTCTTCTAACTGAGGACACACGGAGAAGGAAGCCGAAAACTGCGCATCCAGAGTGAGAAAAGCAGGAAGACTGGGTGAAACGCTCTGATACTTCTTAGGCAAATGCTGATGATGTTCCGTCATAAATCACATTCCATTAATTAACTGTTAGGGTAGGCTATACTATCGCCTCCCACGCTGTGTCACTGAAACACCATGCCCAGCCCCCGCCGTCACGAAGGCGACACTCGATGGACCTTCCAATAGTTGTTAACAATTAATAAACAATACAGCGAATTTAATTTGACAACATTTTTTTTTTAATTATTTGATATATCGTTACTCCCAGCAATAATCCGCCTGCCTTGTTAACTTTCTGTAAGAAAGTTAACAATTGATCTCGTGTGCATCTGTGAGCTGCGGCATTCTCGAATGCCGGTCAGATGGTAGGTTATTCGTTTTGGCAGATGTTCCCGCGCGCATTCTTTGCTCCTACTCTCTGCTCCTCTCGCGCTCTTCAGTTCCCACACATCAAAGGCGCAAAAATCTCCCCACTTACCTGGCACACGGCTAGCAGCACCAACAGTGTAAGTGTTCCCTTTGGTCTTGCCTTTGTTGAATCTCTCTCTCTCTCTCTCTCGCTCAGTCTCTGTCTCACCTCCACCCCCCACTCCCAAGACCGTCTAATGCGAGGAACAGTGCAGACTCGAACCTCTCTCCTCACGCTCTTCTGCATTTACCATAGGCGTGATCATAGTGATTAGCCTACTTAGGCTAAAAATCACAATCTTCTAATGTTTTTGTGGACTATGGACGCAGCATTCTGGTGATGTGTTGTAGGGAGCTAATTTCAGAAAAACGCAACTTGTGATTCACCGACATACAAATTACGTTCAGATAATTAGGCGATGGACTATGTCATGTTTTGGACCATATCAATGCACTACACACATTTCACCGCCAGGAGGAAGCAAAGAGCGGTCTTTTAGAGCCAGTCGAATTTATCCTCTCATCCTACTTCGTGGTCGATCACGCTTTCCCTCCGGCTGTAGAAGTCACTGTATTTGAATAGAGTCAGTATCAGAAACGCCTTCGTTATTTGCTCTTTTCATCAACTATATATTTACATTGGTGTGGGCTTTACTCTCTGGCTGCAATCTTTCTTTTGCTTAGGGTCTTTTTTAGGACTTTAATAACAGATTTATGACTGTTTATTGACCCTCGATTAGTCTATGTTTGCAGACTCATTGAGAAATATGTGATCTACCTTTTGTTTAAATGGGTTTCTGTTCAACTTTTATAATCTGTTTTTTCTCTCAACATTGCTGTGTGTGTCTGTATGCCAATGTGCATATGATTGGATGTTGGTCTACACATGTCTATGTATGCAAACGTGTGTCTGCGCAAGCATGCTTGCATGTTTGTGTGTAACCATGTATGTGTGAGGAAGAATGTGTGTGTGTGTGTGTGTGTGTGTGTGTGTGTGTGTGTGTGTGTGTGTGTGTGTGTGTGTGTGTGTGTGTGTATTTGTGTTTGACTCTGTGTGTGTGTATCTGTGTGTGTGCGTGTGTGTACACGCGCTCACCTCTGTGTGCGAGGTGTCAGCGCGGCACAGTGGTGGGGCGAGTGTGCGTGTAGCCCTGTGTACGTCCTGTCCACAATGGCCCCCAGCCCGTCCACAATGAGCTCCGGCAGTGAACGGCCGAGCCTCTATTATGCCCTCTAATCCTGCTTCTATTCTAGCGACCAGGGAGAGAGAGCGAGAGACAGAGAGAGGGAGGGAGAGGAGGGCCCGGGGTGAGGTCATCCTGCACAGCGCTCCGCTTGGGTCATAGCCTCTCTATAGATGTGCGGCACAGACTCACACATAAACACACACACACACACGCAAACACACACACACACACACACTCACACACCACACACTCACTCACTCACACACTCACTCACTCACACAGAGAGAGAGAGAGACAGAGAGAGAATGAGAGGCAGATAGACAAAGAAAGAGGAGGAAGAGAGAGAGCGAGAGAATGAAGCAAAAGAGAGAAGGGGCACAGACAGAGCAAAATGGTCCACAAGAGACGGGAACAGGGCAGTGGTCGAGAGCCAGGGATGTGGTAGAACGGAACAAGACAGAGGCTGATGAATGGTGGCAAACAAATAGTGGTTGAAAATGGGACATATTACAAGCAAAGGACAATAATTATGTAAACCTGAAACAAGAATGATGGACGAAGGACGTGTTAGTGTCCACATGTGAATAGGAAGTTGTCAGGCCTCAGGTGGTAAAAATATGTTTATTTCATTGTAAACCACTACAACAGGGGCACAAAACCATGATAAAGATGGCAATAATAATGGTTGTTATGGTCCAAAATTATTGTAATGATTATGTTGTATTCCTACCAAATAAATAGGGTACACACTACTCGTTTGAGTCAAATAGTAAACCGGCAGATGAAAATACGTGAACAAACAATGAATAAATACTGTAAATAAATAAGTAAATAAATAATGATACAGAATGTATTGGTCAAACTGCCTATCCAATAAATAAAAGAAAATAACAACATAAGCTCTGTCACAAAACCATTATAAATGTGTCATAAACATGTACATAGCAACTGTAAATAGTTTGTCTCACCAGTTTACCCATATCTTGCTAGTGGGCTCACTCTAAAATGAAAACAAGGTTAAGGCAGCTATTGTGAACGGACATGAACTGTGGAGGCATATACTGTATATACAATGTAGCGTTTATGACACATTTATGGGTGTGGGGAAGAGTTTCCAAATCCTGTCTGTGGAGACCCGTCGTGCAGAATTTAATGTCGTCAGTCTTTTTCTGTTTGTGCTCAGTCAGACACAGTGCCTCTCCAGGGCCTTGTGACAATGAGAAGAGGAAAGCTTGAGCGAGCTACAGATGGAGTAATGGTGGTCCCCAGAAGCAGGACTGAGAAACACTATTAGGGATGCCGTCGTTGGAGAATGATACCCCTCCCGAAAGAAAAGAAAAGATAAACTCTAAGTTGATCTAAATGGGTAATGCGGAAGTGGTCACATGGAAAGGAAGCCGTTGTAAAGAGAGATCATGCTAATGTGTTCCGATACTTCACAGTCCGTTTTATTTTTTAAAAAAAAAAGAAAGAAAGAAAGCTCCACAGTGACCAGCTCTGTGAATTGGAGGTGCTTGGTTGTTAGTCTCTCTCACAAGTTTCACTTCTCATAAGCCTTATTTTCATCCATTATTGATTCACTAAGGAGACACAATCACTCAAAAAATTGCATAATACACTCTGTCATAGTACACTTACATAGACCCGTTTTTTTGTCACAACACTCATTGGGTTGATGCATTTTGTTACAGCTGCAGGTATTGCTTTGTAGTTTTTCTTATTTGATCAGTATAGAAGCTTCACACTTCACAAAGCTTAACATTAAGCTTTTGTCCTCACAAACCTTTCAAGGCCTGATAATTGCTGCACTTAAAAAAACAGGTGTAGCAAAAGCACTTGCCCACTTCCAGGATTTCATCTTGGTAATAAATCCCTCTGTTAATCACAAAAAACTGACATTAAATTGCTACCTTGCTCAGTTTTCCAACAAGCAGAGAAACCTATTGTTCTATCATTGTCATAATACATACTTTCATACTATCATCAGTAGTATGTTTTGTCAGCTTATTTTTTCCACATAACAATAAAAAAAAGCGCTCATATAAATGTGTTATACATTCTTATTCTAAGATTGCTCATCTTAATTTTGTAAAGAGAGGGACTTAGCCCTTGGTAAGCAAAGCAGCATTTTTATCTTCGCCAGGAGGCAACTGAGATACAGGTTGGATCTTTTTGCACTTGCACTGCACGGACACTCACAAAAATCCCATCTCTCCTCTGACCTGTGACTGAAGCACCATCACTAAGCTCTCTCTTCACTCTCCAACATGGGCCAGTTTGATCCCGGAGGAGAGCCAGTACAATTTGAAAGATTGTAAAATCACCAGGTCACGATATACGGAAGTACCAGGCCTATAAATATATTCAAGTGAAGAGTTGTCCCTAACTAAGACTCCAAGGATCTCACTCTTCTTAGTTTGTGAACTTTGTGAAAGCAGTGAGAGCAGAGTTTTTTTGGTACCTCAAAGTAGAGAGAGCTGTCAGTGAAGCATCATATTCGCTTGATTTGATACTCAGCAGGAAGTCCCTTCTGCAGAGGCTTGAAATGGGATGCTTATTTGGGTCATGGCGCCATGCAGCTTGATGAACATGAAGACCTATCTAAATGGTGCCTGTCCCCAGCAGTATCACCAGCAAGTCAAGTAAGATGCATGAAGATCGCTGCACAAGATGCCACCTTTCTATCACTTTATCTACACTTTCAATGGCAAAGTGACCCTCTACCATCAGATGCATCTGTTCAGTTGGAGAAACATTGTCTCTGTGTCCTCTGACTTCACGTCTCATTGTCTGATTCTACCTGATGAGGTTGCTGATTTTTGCAGTCTTTTGAAGCCTCTACTGACCGCCATTTGCAGGTCTTCATGTTCTCATCCACTCCATGCCACCTGCATGTCTGTGCCTCTTTGCTCAGTTTTGGCTGTTTGTTTTTGGCTGTTCTCTCCACCCACTGCCCACTGGCTAATGGTTCTTTCCTTTCTTCAGGGTGTCGTCACAGGAAGTAGTCCGGAGGAGGGGAAGGTGGTGGGTTGTTGGTGTGCGCCGACAGCGCCTCATTGGAGCTGATGAGCTTCTCGTAACGAGCCTTGTAGGCGTCTCGCTCCCGCAGTACTCGAGAAAGCTCACACTGAAGCTGCTCCAGCTGTGAAGGAGAAGCAGAAGGAAATCAGTCCTCTGTCTGGGAGAAACGCTACAGTGCAATGACAAAAGATCCCCTTACACAACCTGCCTCTAAAAAGATTGTATAGGACATTTTCATAGGGAATTCTTTTCAAAGGCAGGCCTACATCAATTTTGAATGAGCTCTTTTCCTCTGTCTCCCACAAGAGGATCTTGCACCTACCTTGAGATATTGTTGTTTGGTTGGGCAGACAATGATAATTTAACTATTTTATTACAAGCCAACGCAACTCAACACATACTCCTAAGATCAAAATGTAACCCCGTGAACTAATTAAAGGGTTTCGTTATTACCCATAGTTACTTCTCAGCAAGAAGGCGGATGAATTCAGCCAGAAATTCACTTTCATCAAATGATCTTAGAACAATCAGCTAGTGTGTACCCTCTAGCTGACCCTACCTTTGAGGGTCAAGACCTACATACCACACTGCCTCTGTAAAGTTACTACAGGTCTACATGTTTGAGCCATATAGACCCTTTCAACAATAAAAACAAAAACAATGCTTGAACGTTCTATTTGGGCCCCAATCTACTTCCTCTGCATTAAGATAACACATGGAATGTTAAAACGGAAGTCTTGTGGGGCCAACTATGATGCTGATAATGGAACTCTCTTGAAAGGGTCCATAAAGGCTATTCTAAGCACCCAGGTGTGTACTATGAAAGGTGAGGGGGTTCATGACGTTGAGGTGTGTTATGATACTCTTGTGGTTCTGCAAGCCCACCTGTTGAGTGAGGATGTGCTTCTCCGACTCGAGGGCATGGCGGTGCTGCAGGCGCTTGTAGCGGCAGGACTGGGCGTACCCGCGGTTCTTCAACGTGCGCCGCTTTTGCTTCAGTCGCACCACCTCGTCCTTGCTCACGCCGCGCAGGTGGCGGTTCAGCTCCCGTACCGATAGACTCACCAGCTGCTCATCCGAGAAACGCTCCACCGCGTCCAGTCCACACTGAGAGAGAGAGACAGAGCGAGAGAGAGAGAGGGTCAAAACCTTGCAGAGCTAGGATACCATGTGAAATGCTACCGCAGATTGCAAGAAGGCCAGGCAATGATTATGAAATGTGTGCTAATAACACTGCTTATGACATGTTAATTAATCAGCTATAAAGCTATAAATAATCTTTCTACAGTATGGGAGACCCTATTTGAAGTATTAAACTTAGTAAGGGCCACATTAAAAGCTATTCCCCAATTTCCTTACTTCCTACCTCCCGAATTTCCTTACTCTTTGTTGGCAACATATAAGACAAGATGTCCAAACTCTGTATGCATATGACAATATGTATGTGTCGTGGTACTGTCGTCTCTGTGCATGTGCCGGGATGCTGGTGTACACGTGCGCATTTCTCGTGTCCGCGTGTCCATGTCTGAGAGGAATAGGTGCGCGCACTCACAGGAGTCTGGGAGCACATTTTTGTCCCACATGTCCGTAATCTGCCTCCTAATCTGACTGTCTGACTGAATGCGTGTGACAGTGATCAGGATTACCCAACAATAATAGCAGATATTATCATAATCTCATAGCATGCTCCACATAAAGAGATGCAGACGCTCTAGACACCTGTGAGACTACATACGACTTCTAAACAGCGTCGCAACCTCAGCCTGCAATATAACCTTTCCAAACTTCCATGATTTGCTGCTCAAAAACTCTTCCAAATATCTTGTAATCACAATTTCACCCCTAATGGCTTCAGCAATAGCAGCTGCAGTCATTTAGGGGAACCTCTCATGGCAATTTGATTCAGCCTGTTCCATTGTAGAGCTCAGGCTCAGAGATTGCTGCTCTCAAAGATGAATATTTATCGTGTTCTCGCCCAGGGTGCTTCTGCGTTCAAAAATTGAGTGCTTCAATTCCCAAGTGCCACGCTAGGCACATTGATATGAATATCTTTCACCATGCCAGGTTCTGAAGTAGTAGTTTCTTAGCCAGCACAGTGTAACTAGTGATGCCCTTCAACTGCACCAGGCTGCACGCATATAACAATGATTAATGGCCGCTTTATTCAAATATTTTTACATAATTCAGTGCTGAATGAAATTGGTTTGTGTGTGAGTGTCTGTGTGTGTGTGTCTGTGTGTGTGCGTGCGCGTGTGTGTGTGTGTGTGTGTGTGTGTGTGTGTGTGTGTGAAAGAGAGAGAGACTTGAACGCTTTCAGAGGGTGAAAGGAAGAGAAGAAAGCGTGAAAGGGAAAACAGTGAGTAGGAGGTGATATCTGATATCTCACCCAGTAACCCTTCACCATAACGCCCCTGACTGGAGGCCCATCCACACCAACAACAATAACTATAAAGCTATGAATATATGAACGTCCACACTGACCAACTACAAGGCTACACATTTCTCGGGAATACCCTTCATGTCCATAACCATGATAACTTAATTCAATGGATTCTAAATGGCTGTGTTTCTGTTATTCACCAAATCGCTTTGAAAGTGATCCCCAATTATATCACTCCCATTGGCGTTGTAGTTATAGTATGTGGTATGGACGATGTAGTTCTTATTAGCTAGAGTGAATCACAAAACTGTAGTCTTTGCTACTATTGTCATAGTTGCTGTTAGTGGTGTGGTTGGGCTTTAACCCCATTATTCTGCGACTCTAGCATCTATGAATAGATAGCGCTCCTCTCTCTATGCCTGTACCTGGCTAAGTTGAAGGTGATGTTGATGATGGGGATGATGATGACCATGCATGGGGTGGTGCGGGTGATGGTGGTGGTGATGGTGCTGATGGTGCTGGAGCCGACCCTGAGGACTGGGGGCTTGTGGGTAGGGGGCGGCAGGCTGGGCGGCATTGGGCAGGGAGGGAGGGTTGGAGACAAAGAGGAGTGGGCGGTGGCACATGTCTGAGGCCTTGGCACAGGAGACGTCACCTCCGCTGTCACTGCCGGAGTCGCCAAGGTTACTGCTGCTGGAACTCTGGGAGAGCACAGGAAACTGAGAGAGAGAGAGAAAGGGAGAAACAATGAGCAAGGTGCACAAATGTATTGTGTTATATTTGTGTCAACACTGTAAAAGATATTTGGAACAAAGAACTTAAATCAGTCTTGTTGTCTTGTTGCTTCGACTGAGTAAAGTTATGTCAACATGAAGTTTCAAGTTTCACTGTATGTTGACATACCTTTATTGAATCAAAGCAACAAGATGGACAGACAGGGTTAAGTTATTTGCGTTAAATATTTTTCATTGTGAATATAAGTTCTTCCTGAACTGCTCATCACCTGGGATCCTACAGCCACTGCAGCTGAGTTGAGTAGGGCTTCGACTGCATCCTCACAGCCCAGGAACCCCCCTACAGCTGACCGGTCCCTGTCCCCCCTCTCGGGCCCCCCTCCGAGGGCCCCCAGGAGCGAGGCAGCGCCCCCGGCTTCACCCCCAAACTGCTGCTGCAGGGCCGCCAGCCAGATAAGGTCCTCCAGAGAGGCGGGGTTGGGACACTGAGCCTGCCCACCTGGGGCGGGGCTGCCCTCCGGGTTGCCCTGGGAGGCCGAACTGAGGCCCGACACGTAGCCGGTGGAGACGGACAGGGGGAAAGAGATGGAGGAAGAGGACGAGGAAGAGGACGAGGAGGCGGACGGGGGAGGGTGCGCATCGCTCAGCGTCGGGGAGGGCGGGAGCGATGTGTAGGGGCTGGAGCTTAGGCTGGAGTCCTGGGGTGGGCGCCCGCTGTAGGGGGAGCTGGAGGGGTCCTGGTGGAGGCCGGGCTTGGGGTAAGGGCAGGGCTGCTGCTGCTGCGTCGGCGGTGGTGGCGGAGTGTCCGGCTTCACCTCGAACTTGAGCAGGTCGAAGTCGTTCAGGTACTCCATGGCCAGAGGGCTTGGGGGCAGGGAGGTAAGTGGGAGAGAAGGGGACGACATGGCTGGAGCTTGCGCGGAGAGAGATGTGGTGGGTTTTTTTCCTGGGGAGTGAGGTGAGCTGTTGTGTCCAACCAGTGCTCACGACGGACCGGCCCTGTTTTTGCCTTGCTTTTATCTCTGCTGCTGGCCTGCTGTGTGTCCAGGCTCCGAGTTGTGGCTCCCAGCACTAGCTGTTTACACTGCCTGATCCTGTCAGAGAGGAGAGGAGAAAAGAGGAGATAGCTGAATCATGACAAGCTGATAAAAATGAGCTGGGTTGAGGAGGCTGCAGAAAGCTTGTCTTCGTGTTCAGAGATGCCAACTAATTCAATTAATTGGGAGTGCTCTCATTCAAATCCTGCTCCAGGCAACATCCCACTTTTGTCAGAAAAATAATAAATAAATAGATAAAAATGGCTTATGTGGTGTCTATGATTGGCTTTGGGTTTTGGTGGGCAGCTTGGAGGTTGTTTATGGTGAGGAGGACAATGTATGGCTTGGGTTGTGCCAGTGGTTTTCTCAGTGTTTTGTTCAGGTTGTAAGAGGATTAGGCCTGTGGCCCACGAGTCAGGAACTGGAGGGGAGATAACATCACCGAGGAGGGGTCAACAGGTCAAAAGCAGGACAAGAGTGACAGCACACCCCACAAAACCAGAGAGAAAGGGGATGGAAGGGGGTGAAGTCATGCTGATTGTTTTTTGAGACTGAGATAGATAGATAGATAGATAGATAGATAGATAGATAGATAGAGAGAAAGAATCTGAGGGAAGAACAGTGTGTTGCCCTCCTGATTACAAGTTATCAACCTTATTCCTAAAATGGCCCAGCTATTCTCCTACGGTAGACATTTGATCACAGACTGCTTTCTTGTTATTTTCCCCTCATATAATGCTCTGATAACTGTAATGCAGGTCACAGGCAAACAGGTGACAGATCAAATGAAAACAGATAGCGTTCATATCCACATTTCTATCAACAATCACAGCCACCTATCAAGATGGCCTCCACAGCACTGGCACTGGAGCAGCCAAACTGTTTTGCCCCTAGCAGTTTTGGGTAATGTAGTCTTGTAGTTCAGACCTGTGGTCCACTCTTCACAAACATGATACAGCATAACAAAAGACATACATTTGATATATAAAATAGAATGGTCTTCAAATCCAAGCGGAAACGATCTTAACCTTAATCATAGGTTTCAAAGACCACTAAAATGTTAAATGTAGGGAACACATCAAATTCTGCAACACTCAGATGTACACACTATGCCACAATTAGCCACATTTTCTACAAATATCCTTGTAAAAGTGTTCTTATATAACACTATCATACTTCACAGATATCTAAAATGTTTCTTCCTGTGTTAAGAGAACAGTAGGAGAAGTTATTAATAACCAGATTAATGTTGCCATACTTGAATTGTGGGAAGAGTATAAATCCAATCTCAGGTACCAACCATAATCTTAATCCCATTCAATCTGTGACAGTTATGGCTCAATGCCTCAGAAGAACTTTAGCAAAAAAGACCTGCCCCAGATAAGGTTCTATGGTACACAGTAGCCTCTTAATAAAGGCACTTACATACTAATACATACTACATCAACATTTGCCATATGTTTCAAGTTAAGTCACTGATGCCTACTTAATAGCTGTGAATCAAATGGAGTCTGCCTTGAAAGTGGTTGCCTTGAAAACAAATCAATTCCAAAAGATTCAACCAAATGTTAAGCTTCTTCATAATCCGGTCTTTACCCATCCCTGTCAAGATAAAACTGCCCCAGATTGAAATAAAGGCAGTTGGAAAGTAAAATAAGACCGGTGATAAAGAGCTACAGTGAATACCACCACTAGTGGCTCACTCTGAAGTAACTTTCTACATCGTAACAGCTTTAAACCATCAGTCCCTCTGAAAGTCATCACCACTGCTCTGGTCCATCGCACAATAAATTAATTATGCCTCCTGCTGTATCACAGCTCGCTGAACATGCTGCCATGGGCCACGGCCGAGGCCTCGACTCAGTCCAGATTAGACACACAAGTGCGACAGAAGAGAGATTGGCAGTCAGGCAAATAAACAAGGTTAGAGCAAATTGAACTAATAAGAAGGCGGGGAGTTTTCTTACCTTTTGTCACATCAAGTCAATTTCGCTTGAGGTCCTCATAACTGCCTCCCCTGACATGAGTTAACTAACTAACGGACTGACGAAACTGACTGACTGACAGATGGTTTGTACAAAGAGTGGTATGTGTGTGTGTGTGTGTGAGTGTGTGTGTGTATGGAAGTGTGGGCAGCACACTGTCACCGACTTTGTCACCGCTCCTCTCTGATACAAATCTCTCTCTCTCTCTCTCTCTCTCTCTCTCTGTAGCCTCCCCCTTCTCTCACCCCTGTCTACCACTAAAACCCTAAGCCTGTTCATTTGTATTGCCCAATCCCTCTCATTCTCTTACTCTCTCTGTCTCTCTCTCTGTCTCTCTCTCTCTCTCTGTGGACTATCTGTAATTTTGTTAATTTTGTAAGTTTTGTCTTAAGGTGACATTGGCAGTAAAGAGGAATCAGACTTTTCTGTTCACTGGAGAACATTTCCTGATGCCGCTTGGGTTGTCACCATAACAGGCCAATTTGAGGAATCATATGAAATCATGTGGGTTTATAGTTCCCTTATTGATGGTTCCTAATATTTACAAAAGGAACACACACATGTACGTGTATGACTTTCATGACTGTTATGCACATTCACAGGCAGACTGACACAAACACAAATAAACGACCACACAAACACACTCACACATACAGTACACACACAAGACAATACACACAAATAGCCACCCACTACAGCATATAAACCTAAGCACATGCACACCATCCAGTATATGAGCGTCACACGTATATTGCCCCATCTAAGATCGTGCACAGCCGGGCATTTTACTTTATGATGTCACCTCCCTGAGACACTGTCCAATCTTCTGCCTGATGGAAGTTAAATGTGGAAGGTTGTCGTGACGTCAGGTCGACACACACTGCTTTATGGAGGTAACCATGACAACCACCTCATACCAGAGGATATTTATAATGGCAATCATACAGATGTACGCTAGGCAGAAGTGAGGTTGAAGGTTTAATGGATAGGAAAGCAGCCCAGCCATCAGTCCTCACTAGCTCACTGTTTCCATCTGGTGGACTTTGGGAGTTAGTGCACAATGTCTAACCAATAGGAAACATCTTCACAGCATAAGTGAATGAGGCTGTGATGCCAGTAATAAGAACAAATCAGTTGGTCTTTGTGTTCATTAGAGTTAGGCTACCAAAATATCTGATAGTAGAATTTCACAATGACGCATAGTAAAGAGTTAGGCTACTCGCTTGCTTGCAGTTGCAGGTACTATACAGCGATGGTTTGCCATGGACTTAAGCAATCCATCAAGGGATAAAGGAGCTCTCATCAGGAGACTGGTTGTTTTTCACCTGGGGAGCCAGACCGTGTGTTTTTGTCTCATCAGCTGTTTTTAAACCCAAACTGTCACACACCAGCAAGTCCGTTCATCCCCGTCTCCCCCTGTTATTAACCCCTGCGTAAAGTCACTCTAATATCAGGGTTTTGCCTGTTTTCAGATTCCTAGAAATGCCAAACAGGCACTTTTCCAATGATCCCCAAAGCTGAACTTGTTAATCCGTGCCTCTGATAACAGTGTCTCGTTAAGGAATCAGTGTGTGTTAATATTGTCTGCCTAAATCTGATTTAAGAGGTAGAAATAACAACAATAATGCCAGGAGACGAGTAAGCTCATAAACACACAGCAGGATTTAGCTATACACACCCAAACACACATATTGTGCTTGCACACTCACTAGACCCAACTTAAAACACACACACACACACACACACACACACACACACACACACACACACACACACACACACACACACACACACACACATACACAATCTACTAACAGAAAGCACTCACACACATATGAATGTTGTTGCCCACACAAGCTAAAGCACATTAATTTCTATTCTCATTATATCCACGTTTTACACAAGGCATTTACACAATTACAAATGCAGAACACATGCAAACTGAGTGTGTGCTAATTTGAAGGGCAGCAGCTGTTTGGCTGCCGGGGATGCACTGCAACTGACCGAGCATAACGTAGGACAAATCCTCCATGCATGTCAAAAACACAGACCCTAATGCTATTGCAAAATTAGAATAAGTTCTCCTAGTAGTCTCTTTCCAGTCACAGAAGCTGTCATTCCCCCCCTCTGAAGGCTGAGTGTCTGCTTCTGCCTCTGTCTCTCCCTTATCTCTGTTTCCGGAAGAGGAAAGCTCAGAGCTTATACCAACAGGGCCTCTCATAGGAAGGACAGACAAAAGAGAGACACAGAGGAACTTACCTCATACACATGCAGTCACACAGAGACACAACACATACACACACAGACATACACAAAACACACCACACACACACACACACTCACAGACTCACTCAGGATTGCCTCACACCGAACCTTTCACAGCTCTGGTGGAATAATTCTTCACAACTGATCTCATCAGACCTGTTATTTTCAAATAATCAGTAAAGGTCTAGGCAAGTTTATTCTATAGCAAATCTCCCCAAATCCATTGAAAATACCCAACATTACAGGGTGGACAAGCTGATAATATTTTGCCACTGATATCCACAGCAGTGCTACACAATATACTGTATAAGGTGCTGCCAACCCACACATTTATCTTTGCATGCAGTGATTGAGTCTGAGGACATAACATGCTGAGCTTCCTCTTCTTTAGAGCAGGGCCAAGTGCAGGCCCTTGGGGAACTTTTATCTGGCCCAGGCAGTAAATTGATGTCTCCATTTATCCATCCTCATGCGGTATTCCCTTAACACCCACCCTCCCTCTCTCTGCCCAGCTGAACCCACAAACGCTCTAGCCCCAGAGTATGTTTGTCCTGATCTGACAATGTAGCTTCAGGCCACCTTGACACAGGTTACCCCAGGTTATGACCTGGAAGTGCATGCAAGAGGTCTTTTGTGGTTAAGGAAGGAGTAAGCGTGTAATTAGGGGGTGTGAAAGAGGACCCCTCAGTGACTTATACCCAAGTGAAAGAGGAAAGTTAAGTGCGGACAAATTGATGCGTTGCCTATCTGTATACAAAAACAGAGTACAAAAGATCAGAAAAGACAGTGAATAATGTTTTTGAGGACTGTTAATAAGGACAGATGGTACAACGATTCCCCCTCCCTTCTCTCTCTATTTCCCTCCCTTCTCTCTCTCTCTCTCTCTCTCTCTCTCTCGCTCACCCATACTGATCCCAGAGATAGATGTCCTAATCCTTACTAACTCTTTCACAAGATACAAGCTTACCTGACTCCCTTCCTCTCTTCCTCCAGTCTCTGCCACCCTGCTTCCCTTTGCTATTTATTTCTCATATGCAAAACTCAGAACAGACAGTATGAGTTTACAGTCAGCTAATTAACATGCCTACTTTATATTCGCTGTCCTGCTGGGGCTGCCTTTCCTGCCTGTGATGAGAATTTAATATGGACCTCAGTTTGATCCCACTCATCTCCTCTCCTGCCTGGATGTTGTTGCTGTCTCCATGCAGCATTTTCACTCTCCTCAGCCTGTCTATGTCTCATATCTATATTATTGTCAATGGCGGGGGGGATATAATCACTATATAATATAATCACCACTTAACTGTTAAGCTTTATCATGGCAAGGCCCACTGCCTCCAACACCCCCACCCTCCCCAGTTCATTTACAGGCTAAGAGGTGTAATCAGTAATGAGATCAACACATAGCCCTTTTAAGTTTTGGAGGGCGGGGGTAATGGGACAGGTACCTTCATAGAAGTATTAGAATTGGGAAAATTACCAAAATCATACATATTCTTTGGAAATGTGTGCTAAGGGACTTCAACACATGTCTTTGTGTGTGCGTGTGTATGCGTGTGTGTGTGTGTGTGTGAGAGTGTTAATGTTTTTCTGGTTCTATGTGTCTTTTGTGTGTGTGTGTGTGTGTGTGTGTGTGTGTGTGTGTGTGTGCGTGTATGAGAGAGAGAGACAGACAGACAGAGAGAGTATGTGTTTGTGTTTGTTAATGTCTGTCTGGTTCTATATGTCCGTTTGTGCCAATCTGATTGTTATTGCATGTGTGTCTGTCTGTCTGTCTGTCTGTGTGTATCTGTGTGCACATGATATGTATATACCCACTGTACATGAGGTCTTGTTGTGAGTGGGATTATTAGGCTAGTCACTGGATTAGATGGCTGATTCTCCTGTTTTAATCTGGTGTCAGATTAACAGATCCCTGTGCTTTGATAAACCGTCTGTAATGTAGACAGAAGCCAGACCCCTCCGCTCACACATACAAACACCCCAGCACCCTCTCCAAAGACAGCTCACATAAGTATGCATATTCATGGGTCCTTAAAGTCAGGGAATGTTACATTCCAAATTGAGCATCACATGTTGTCATGATAATCATTCAAATAATTTCTGCATTTTTTATTATAGATTTTAGATATGTTTTCCAACAAATAGTCATAAAACAGAAAATGTCTTATCACGAACAGAAAGCAAACACACAAAGATAAGAGGCCATGTATCTTGTACAGATGGATGAAAGCACAGCCGTGAAGGACGATGACATTTATTCATCCACTTTATACTTGTAAATATTTTAAGAGGGGAAAAAAAAGTTAAAAACATGTTTTCCTTGTCAGACATGCCTTTCAAGAATGATATGAGACGCATGCATATGTCTGTGTCTGTCCTTTTCACACTGACCATCCAAACACTTCAGACACACAAACACAGGTATTAACACGCTGCAGGCGCAGACAAACAGCCGCCTGCTGCAGTAGATGGTGTCGTCTCCACTGGGAGCAAGGGAGGGAGGGAGGGGTAGAGAGAGAGAGAGAGAGAGAGAGAGAGAGGGATGGGGTGGTGGGATTAAAGTGGTCAATAGTTTGGCTATCCTCCCAGACTGAGAGATGACACTAAATCTGTTAATTCGCTGCCACCCTCTCTTCCCAGTGATCCTAAACTCCCCCTCACTGCCATCACCCCCCGCCCCAACTCCACACTTCTTCTCAGGGAGACCCTCTGCACCTGAAGTGGTCTAATGTGGTTTATTTCTCAATTGTAGTTCAGTTAGTTCCCTTTGTTCGGAGCACAAGTTGCTATCATCTGGCCAATGGTTAAGTGCCCCTATTATCAGTCTATTATACTTAGTGTTATAAGTTATATTATACTAATAGTATTATAAGACACATCTTATCTGATACACATGAAAATCAGACAAAACAAATTCCTTCCACTGTCTTTGTTCAAGCCTTGAACGTAAACAGCAGGATGAGGTCACTGGTGCGAGTTACCTAGTGCATGTGTATGTGCACTAGGTAACTGTTGTGTGGTTAACTGTGTGAACTGTGTGTTACTGTAGAAATACAATGGGCATTTTTGGTCTCATTTTGTGTTATATATCGAATAGTAAATTGTAGAGCATAAAATAATGTCAAAGGATATTGCTGTAGAAAATAAGTTACACATTATAGCACTTGGCAGTATATCAGTACAGAAATGTGTCCACTTATATGGATATGATATGAAATGGGCATTTGACCCTTGCAGTAAGTGTAAATTGACTGAGTGTTATTCAGTATTAGCTCCACACAAGTGGTTTTGTTTTGGGGGACAGGCTGGCCCCACTTTGTTTGTTTCCGGTTTTTGGAGCCTGGGCTGCCTACAGAGACCGTTTTTTTTACAGTGTACCCACGGGATGGGCAGCTAGGGGATAGTAAGGAGATATTCGCTAAATGTGACAAACATTTATGCGTACAATCGCTGACTGCACCTTGTTGAATGTGGACCTGTTGATGTTTCTTATCTCAGCTATGATTCTACATATGATTTCAATGTGCATGCCAATGAATCAGCAGTTGAGTTCCAGGGCATGAAATCGCTCTTTGTAGTTTGATGAGCTGTGATGGGAATATGGTTTCATTTGCTGTGATGGGCCCCCATCTCCCACAATGCACATTAATCTTTGTAGGGCATTGCAAAATAAAAATAACTTTCTTGATGTTCCCCTCACTCACTGGTAGAAAAATAAACTATTTCTGACACATCTTTCTACAGACTGCTTGCAGCTCCCACTCCCAACTGTCACTCACATCATCTCCTGTGCCTTTCCTCCCTTTTAAATGTGTGTAAGTGCACAAATGTATGTGTGTGTGTGTGTGTGTGTGTGTGTGTGTGTGTGTGTATGTGTGCGTATGTGTATGTGTGTGTGTGTGTGTGTGTGTGTGCATACATGCGTAAACATGTCTTTCTTCTTCTCCCATCCTCCTCTCCTTTAATCTGAAGATTGAATAGGATTATATTCACACTCCTCTGATCCCCACCTCCATCAGCCTCCTTGTCCCTCACTACGGCGAGAAACTGGGGCAAAAGAACAGAACACGACAAAGAGAGAGACGGGGGAAAGCAAAAACTCATGGGGGTAATATAATAAAGAAAGACACTGCAAAAGAGAGAGAGAGAGAGAGAGGGAGAGAGGGAGAAAGGATGGAAAAACATAAATAAAGGTGGTGACTCACTCATGCCACACGCTGACGCGTTGCAGAGGTGATCCCAGGGTTCGTTTCAAAACTTCAGGGGCGAGCGTACTGTCCGTTTTGAATGCATTATATGCACACGGGGGTGACAGAAGAGCAATTGTTATGGTTGTGCATTGTAATGACTGTGTTTAAAGCTGTTGATAATCACTGTAATTGTGCCTGGCCACTGAGGAGGAGGCATGCGGGAGACAGGAGAGCTCGATACCGTATGAGTCACAGGGGAAGAACTGTCATAGAAGACCGAGAGGAGTGGGCAATTTTTTGAAGGTTTATTTCAAAAGACAGAGCTCAACCTCCTCAACAGGTTTATTTTGAGACTACAGAACATTAACAAATCCCAAGAATGATCCAACAGTCACCTAAACTGTAAAACCAGACCTATATATGAAGAGTTTGGTTCTAAAACGCTAAATCCACCATTTTAATGAATTTTCATAAATAATTTTTTTACATTTTGTTTTCCAAGTAATTTTAGTAGAACTGTATTTTGGTATTGGTACTTGATTTATCTTTAATCAATCTACACAACTGCAATTTTATTGATTTTACCTGAAATACACAATTAAAAAGCATGACTTTTTAATGAGATATAGCGTTTTGGAACCAAACTTTTCATATTTTCCAAACAGATTAGATAGAGGCTCTCCTCTATTTATTGGTAATTGAACAAATCACAAAAATGATTAATCATACAGGCTCTGCTTTCTCTTTTGTTAACTCCAGGAGTATGACAAGAGCCATCATGGATTATTCTAGAACTCTACTTACTGCATAAGATGTAGTCCATGTAGTTAAATTCTACATTCTAACGAATGGCATGTTGGGAGGGTGTTGCAGAGAGGAGTCCTCTTAATGAGCAGTAGACTGTGGACAGGCTGTCTCAGTGTCTCGCACAATTAGTGTTCACCACAACGTCTCACTTTTAATTTCCTTACGTGAGATTGCTGCATGGAGCCTCCGACTCGCCACTCAGTGCTGTGGCAAAGAGCCTGTGTCATTCTGCAGAGCCATAGGACATGTTCAGAGGTCCATTAATGCAACGACGTCTGGCCTAGAGGAAGCTGGCTCCGCCGTGATGCAAGCCGGTTGCCATGGTTACCAGTGGAATAGATTCATCTTGACCTTTCCCCAACCAAAGATATCATTATAATAAATTGAATTGCTTCATATAACACAATGACTGCAATCGCCCCTCTGATGTGAATGACTATCTTGAGGGTGCCAGGATCTGATTTGGGCTTTAATTCTTAACACACTATGGCAAAGCACCAGAAATGATATACTCTGTTGGGTAATACATGTGCCCTCAATGATATTTCACACTGCTCAGTCTGACAGGTTAAGCCACATTTTGAATTGACTATCAGTCTGGAATAAGCCTTCAATTCTTGTTAAATTTAATGGGCAACAGAATGCAGGTTGTTCCAACTTCTGAAGGCATGTTTCAGCAGGTAGTTAAGGGAACACATGTAACTAATATGTGTATTAGTGCTCAACAAGATCTATATTAAGCATTAGGTCGTTATTGAACAATTTTGTATTCTACGTTATTTATTCTTGGTAAATCTTTAATAAAAAATTAGTTGGTCTTGATGAAAGGTTAACGGTATAGGTAAGACTTTACAGTAAGGGTACATGAATTATCATGAATTCATGCATTAATTAATTCATGATTTATGTATTACTTAATTCCTTAATATCTCATGAATCATCAGAAATGTACATGAATTCATATTCTGTCATTTGTGACCTCATACATGAACAACACATCAACTAAAGCATTAAGTATGGTGGGCACATCAGTATGATTTATGATTTATTAAGAATGATCATGATGATTTCTTTTTCTGCCAAAAATATGGTCATCATCACTACTCAAATTCTGATTTGAGCACAACTTGTGCAGTTCTCTAAACACATACCATTGTTAACACTTTAGTTGAGGGGCCACAAACATCATCATGCTTAATAAATCATAATGATGTACCCATCGTACCTAATGATTTAGTTGATGTGTGGTTCATGCATGAGGTTATGAATGAGAGACTATGAACTCATGTCAATTCCTGATGATTCATAATATATAAAGGAATGAAGTAATGCATAACTCATGAATTAATTCATGCATGAATTCATGATAATTCATAGCCTGGGTTTTCCCATGCTGCCTTGCTCGCGTGATTTAATTCACGCTGCTAGGCTGCCTGGATACCATGGAGCAAATTTTCGCCTCAGTTAGGGGACCAATCACAGAATGGAGGGAGGGCAGTAAGACGATGACGACACACCGTAGCCGTTATGAGCCACATACAGATGCATTAGATAGACATTCGTAGCGCCCAATAAACGGCTATGGGCATTCGTAAACCATGTTTCAAATACGAGAAAATGAATGCCTAGTTCCCAGACCCCGTCTTATTTGAGATGAGGGTATGACGTTAGCCAGGCTAGATAATTCGTGTACCCTTACCATAAAGTGTTACCCAAAGGATAAACCAGTAGCCTCCCGGGCTGTTTACAAGTTTTTTGCTTCCATTGTGTCACATATGGAGATTGTGTAATTAAAACAAAGAAGCACAGAGTATGTTTTGCATTAACTATGAGCCTACCAATTGCCAGCCTAAACCATTATACCACAGAGCTATACTCTCCACGCATGCTGGAATGTACAGTGTTTAACGTTATTATTGATTATGCTAATATATCTTTACTTACATTTCAGATAGTTTGCATTAAAAAGTACAGTGATTTCTTAAACTCAGACCTGATTAATGTCAATTGTAAAATGCCTTTACTAACAAATTCCAGAGGTAATACCTCAGTCATTTATGATCTGCTTTCAATCTTTTACCATCACGAGAGTACGCCTGGTCACTAATTGTAGTTTGCAATATAGACACAAGGTGACATTGGTATGGGTAATCTAAGGGCCATATTTAACAGCGTAAGCTCAATTCACTTTCTGTCTGTATCTTCTGCATTGGAAGGTACAGCTTTAGGAGATCCCTTCATGGTGTTAGAAAAGTTTTTTGTTGAACTTCATCTTGTCTGGAGTTCAGTTCAGTAAAAGCCTAAGCCTTCAAATTAGCACCTCTTTTTCTTGTCATACAAGGGTTTGTCAGCTACATTGTTAAAGTTACTGAAGAAGTGTCATATCTCGCAACTCAGAGCTTCTCTATAAATTCTGCTCTTTGTGTATGTCAGAATCTCTCACTCACAGTATCTCACTCTGTCTTTCTCTCTCTCTCTCTCTCTATTAGTATCTCTCTCTGTCTCGTCGTTCTTCAGTAATGATGAAGGCCCTCATGCACCCGTTGACTCCCTCAGCTTCTCCTGATCTCTCCTGACTGTGCCAGCATCCCTCATCTCCCTCTGTGAGCCCAGCAGCCCACTCATGTTTACCCGGCACTCTCAGGCGCTCCTTTCTCTCTCTCTCTCTCTCTCTCTCTCTCTCTCTCTCTCTCTCGCATCCTTTCTCTCTTCTTTGTCGTTCCTTCAGCCTGTGAATCATGTTGCTAAGTAACAGCCCATCAGTAATTGGGGAATGCCATTTTTTGTATCGTTTGTGGCAGATTGACTTTGATGGTGGAAAATGCACATACACCGAGCCAACAAGGTTGATTAAAAATGCATGCACACTTTCTACCACCTCCTACTGCCAGCACACACACACACACACACACACACACACACACACACACACACACATGCACAAATAGCACCACAAAAGTGATATGACATCACCTCACAGACATTTGGCTGGGGCCTCATAGTATAAATTGCTCAAAAGGCTTTGAGAAGCGATAGGTGAGAAGAAAACAAACATGCCATTTGAGCCAGTGCTTCTGCCATGTCTGTGGATGGCGCAGAGAATTGCACCCATACTGCGCCGTAGTAGCACACTCCCTCACACAAACAGTAGCAGCTCCAGGACTGGACTGTTTTGCTGTGTGCCGACTAAAGGTGTGAATCCAACCCAGTCTCACTCCCTACTCGTCAAAGGTCTGACGCATGGTCAAGGGTCCTTGGCGTCAAATTCCAACGAGAAAGGTGTACCTTCTGCGTTTTTTTCCAACGTGGGGGTCCGTCAGATAGACATTCATGTTAATCCCTCATCGTCAAATATAGACGAAAGGAAATAAATGTTCATCAAAGGTGATGCCGTCACGTTAGACTAATGATTTGTTTGAAATGATCTAAAAACAAAAATCGCAGACCATCAGAGCCATAGGCTACCTTAGGTTACTTTGATCTTGCATAATTTTATTCAGCTTTGGTGTAGGTAACGTAAGGTAAAATAATAATAATAACAATAATCTCTAACTAAACTAACACGCGCATATTTCTGTATTGCGACCATTGTAGCCTACAGTTGTAACAGCGCGTAACAGTCGTTTTACTCCCCGTATGCGCTCATTATAATAGGCTCTGCTCCTGCCTAGATTCGAACTCAGAACTGCCTGAAAGTTGCAGACCTGTTCTGGAAATACGTGCATTAACCCACTCGACTGTCAGACAACGCTATCTGCTTCGAGTAGGACTGAGGAGTGTACTGTACTGTACTGTGTACTGAGGACTGTACAGTCCTACCTAATAGGCCTACTCGAAGCAGATAGGTAGCCTACACCTTTCTCGTTGGAATTTGACGCCAAGAACCCTTGACCATGCGTCAGACCTTTGACGAGTAGGGAGTGAGACTGTTACAACGTGAATCTCACAGGCAAGCAGGAGCCAAGGCCACAGACAGGTGATGCTATCAATACCGCGAGAAGATATGAAAGGTGCTTTGTCTCTTTCAAACTGTCACGGTTTATTACAATGGTCTAGTGATTCATAATCACCCCCCGCCCAAGAGGGCTGAGAGACTGCTTTTTGAATCTGATCTGAACTATTTAAAAGAGAATTCTAGATTCTCAGGTGGTAGACCCATACCGCTCTAAGCTCTAAACTTCAAAGTGGTAGAGAAAATTGGCATAGTTGAGTCCCATTTCCAGTTTAGAGCGGGCCCGCGGCTATGGCTATGAAGACGGCACGATTTGTTACCAGGAAAAGTAGTTGGGGTGGAAAAAGGAGCATCAGACAGTGGAAGCGACCACGCATAAATATTCAAGGTAATTACTGTTCAGCTGGAGGTTGGCTACACTCCTGCTTGGCCCTGAACTGCAATATCACTTCAGGAGCTCACCACTGAGTCATACCAGCATCTCACAGAAAAACAAGGTCATCCTTTCGTTGCTAAGGACAACCTGTGGAGCTGCCAGCCAGCATCAGTGCTCATTTGTGTGTGTGTGTGTGTGTGTGTTTGAGTGTGTGTATGTGTGCACTTCCAAACCACTTGAGTACAGAACCAGCGATGAGATCTTTTTCTTACACCCTCTGCTTGAATCTGTGATTCAATAGTGCCCCCTGCTGTTTGAAGAAGCAAATAGACCTGGAGCTACTCAACAATTACTGTAGGTTGTATTTCATAGCTAATAGGAAACCATAAGTAAAAAAAAACGTAATACGATGTTGTTCTGTGAGAAATTCAGAACATACACTTATAGTATAGGTGTACAGTATATATATTTTATTCACTTGTAATTTCACTTTTTCTGTACATTTTTTCTATAAAATATATTACATTTCAATCCATGACAGCAGAAATACTGTAAATAGAAACAACCCAGTGTCATTTATATCAACAACTCTCGTTGAGGTCCAAGTCCTATACTTAGCAAACAGAGCAAACAATGTTCACAGCAGTCAATGACATGTTCTTAAAAGCAAAGGAAGCTAGAACAGGAACTATACAACAAAAACAGATTATCTCTTCCACTCAGCTATGGCATTAAAACAAAGAACAAAACAATGTGGGGGATGTGTGCATATGCTGGGGGCCTGGGGGGATGGGTGGCACGCGGGTCCTCCCCTCTGTCAGCTCGTCGCCATAACTGCGGGGGCTGGGTGGAACTGTGGCCATTAATGGGTGCCCAGGTTGTCAATCAGTCAGGCAATCAGTTATTTTTTTTATTACACTCATCTTTAACAGAATAATTACAATCCTCTCCTCTGAAACCCTCCCTCTCTGTGTTCCAGCTTCTCTCCTCCTGGCCCAACAGCAAGCCAACCGTACACATATGCGCACACACACACACACACACACACACTCACACACATACATCCTCACACACTCACTACCCCTTACCCCCCACCCACACCCCAATCCCAACACCACCTCATTCACACTCAGAACTACCATCCGCACCCCCCATCCCCCCTTCTTGTCATTCCGGTCATCAATTTCATCCCTGATAATCATATCTGTAATCATCCTGGACGCAAATCATCCTTAGCCTTTCTGTTATTAATGTTATGTTGTGTTAATAAGCCATGTCAATGTGATGTCTTGTTAAGTTACAGTATGTGTTTGTGTAATGTACATCTGTTTGTCTGATGTAGTATTCTTGTGCATGTCGTTGTAGTGTTGCATTTTCTGTAATGTCAATGGTGTTTGCAATAAAAAAAAAAACAAAGAACAAAACAAAACAAATACAATCATCATCATCATCGTCATCAACACTCATCACCACCAACATCATCATTGTCGCCATCATCATCATCAACACTCACCACCACCAACATAATCATCATCATCATCATCATCATCAAATCATCATCAACACCACCATCATCATCAACATCATCTTCGTCATCATCAACACCACCACCATCATCATCATCGTCATCACAATCAACACCACCATGATCATCATCATCAATTTAATTTTCATATTTATACTGCTATGTGTGGCCCTTAGGTTTTGATGGCCAGTTGTGGTGTGGGTGGAGAAAAGTCCTATTCCACATTACAGTACAGGATGAGAGGTAACTGAGGGAGAAAATGAAGAGATGAACACAGGGATGGAGTGAGAGACGGAGATACGGCAGAGTGTGTGTGTGTGAGTGTGTGTATTGTGTTTGTGTGTGTGCACACATGGGTGGTCAAGTGTGCATTTGTTAGTGGATGTTGTCGATGTGTGTGAGGATGTGTGTCTGTAAGTGTATGTGTTTGTGTGTGTGTGTGTGTGTGGGTTTGTAAGTGTATGTGTTTGTGTGTGTGTATGGATCAGTTGGCATGGTGTGTGTATGCATGTGTCTGTTTATGTGTGTGTGCGTTTGTGTATGTATGTGTGTCTGCATGTGTATGTGTTTGTATGAGTGTGTAGGTTGATGATGTGTGTGTGTGTGAGAGTGTGTGTGGATAGGTTGGCAGTGTGTGTGTGCATGAATAAGTGGACATATGTATGTGTGTGTGTGTGTATAGATGGGAGGGGGGAGGATCTGTGTGCGTCCCTTGTCGCTTATCTCTTCCTCCTCTTCTGTATCTTCAGTTTCCACAGTTGAGGGGGTAAAAAAAAAGTTCTGCGGTTGTCATGACAACCATGTGAGCCGTCAATGGCAGGTGAATTCCAGTCTGGTCACACTGCTTCACTGTTGCCATGGGCACTGTTGAGGCTCTCTGGAGGAAGGAAGGGACACACAGCAAGAAGACATGGGTGCTCTCGCTCTCTCTCTCTCACACACACACACACACATACACACTCCCTCACACTAACACACTGTACACAGAAATGAATTCTGAGCTGTACACAGAAATGAATTTAACGTGACATCCAATTAACATAATTGATTTTGGTCTTTTAATTAATGCATGTGTGATTACGAAAATGTTTTAAATAGATATTAATTTAAATCTGCTAAATTAATGTAGAGCGTACGGTGAATGGGAAGCAGTTGGTTATAACTGAACCATGAAGCACTCACACAGGCAGCATGTATACACTTAAACATGTACAGACACAGACAGAGAGAGAGAGAGAGAGAGAGAGAGAGAGAGGGAGAGAAACATGAAAAAGCACAAACAAGAGCAAACAAATACCAGAGTATTCCAGAGATTTGTTTTTGTTCTGAGGAAGTCTAGGTTTTTTCACGGGGGGTTTGCGATTTGGAGGCTTCTCCAGGTTATTGGGGCTTTCCCTGTCGTTCCCTGAGGACAGATGACACACATGGCACAAATACATACACACATATACACACACACACACACACACACACAGAAATATACACACACAATAAGACTCAAGCAGACAGACAGAAGGCCTGTGCACAGCTCCGCAAACTGAGACATCAGCATTCAGAGAGAGACACCAAGGACAGAAGCACAGCACAGATATTTCAATCAGCTCACACTGTGCCACAGAGAGGCATGTTCACATTGACATCCACAGCATGTGGGTCACTAACGGGTGGACGGGGCACAGACACAAGACTCTTGACCCCCCACACCAGACTACACAACTAGCAGACATGTAATACCCTGTGGACAGGACAGACCGGTCAAAAGACAGGAAGTGGAAGACACTGATGCGTGCCTCCCGTCCGTACCTTGGTCACATGACAGGGCCTTCCTGTTCCTCTGCGGCTTCACAGGGGCCTGGGGTCTCACACTCTCCTCACCTGGACACACACACACACAGTTTTTATTTCACATATTTTTTTCTAAAAAATTTAAATTCTAAATTATTACAACATAATAACAACATAATGCATTGCAATTCTAAGAATGACTGCCCAGCAACACAGATGTATCAACTTTACCTTGTGTGTGGGATCTTTCAGCCAATCCTAGCACTGGTTTGCTAGAGGCAGGGGGCACCGGAGGTGGGAGCTTTCTCTCATTGGTTGGATCTTGTGGTGATGTCACAAAACCCGGCTTAGGCTGCAGTACAAACAGGAAATAATCAGTAAAAATTCTGTATAATGTGACTCAAACCAGCGACAGCGATCACATTACCACAACAACTTCACACACAACACAAAAGAACCATTACAGGCACAGGGGGTGGATGTCCATCTGTTTCTCTGGTTCTCTCTATCCCTCCATCTCTCTCTTTCTTTTCCAGCCTCCCTGCATCCTTGTCTTCATCAGTCACCTCTTCAGCGCCTTTGCAAAGACAAAAATGTTCTTTCAAAAAAGATGTCATAACTTTTAATAATGTTTCAGAAATTGGAAATAACAATGCAGTACTGAATGTATTAATGTTCATACTTGTAATATTTTAGTAATTTGAGTATTACATAAGAGGCAGTTAGTTAGGGACACAGACAATGTCAATACAGTGTATAACAGGATTTGGAGTGGAGGGTGCCATACCAGAATTGTCAGGCAGATGGCGCTGTCTGAGCTTGGCCAGGTTGGGCTTGCTGCTTTGTGGAGGAGGGTCTGGCTTGGGGCCGCAGGGCAGGGACTGTCCAGGAGGGAGCGCTATTCCCATTCTACAGTGCTCCTCCATCAACCACACCTCTGGCCGCTGGTCGCTGCCGTGGGCTGTCTGCAGGTCCGACGTACCCCCGTACCCATCTCCCTGCACGTCTACCCCGTGAGCCTGTCTCTCTGCCTGTCTCTCTGCCTGCACCTCTGCATAAATCCGCCTGTCTGTCTGTCCATCCGACTGATGCCACCTGTCTGTCTGCCCGTCCAGGAGTCCCTGTCTCTCAGTCTGGATCTCTGCGTAGATGCGCCTGTCTGTCGGCGTGTCCGAATGGTGCCACCTGTCTGCTTGCACTTCTGCATATATTCGCCTGTCTGTCTGCAGATCTGACGACAGGCATCTTTCCATGTGTGGCTCTACAGCTGGGTGTCTGTCTGACTGAACTTCTGCATATATTCGCCTGTCGATCTGTGCATCAGAGTGGTGCCACCTGTCTGTGTGCACATCTGAGTGTAGATGTCTATCCGCATGCGTGTCAGTGCTTACCTGTCTGTCTGACTGCACCTCTGTGTATATTCGCCTGTCTATAAGGGCGTCCGGGTGATGCCACCTCTCCACCTGCATGTCGGACGGCGCGTGTCTCTCTGAGTGCACGTCTGTGGCTGCCTGTCTGTCTGCCTGAACCTCTGCGTAAATCCTCCTGTCGATCTGCGCGACCGACTGGTGCCACCTATCTGCCTGCACGTCTGTGCGTGGGTGTCTGTCTGCGTGCATGTCCGTGGCCACCTGTCTATCTGCTTGCGTGTTCGGTGATGGTGTTCGGTCTCCAGTGGGGTACGGTGGCAGCGGCCTGTCTGTGGGGGTGCGCGGGCCCTGGGCATGTCTGTCTGGCGCTGGCCTGTCTGTCTGCCTGCCATCGACCCAGGGCCTGTCTGTCTGCTTTGGCTCCGCCGCCCACTGTCTCTCTGCCGCCCGCAGGTCGGTCCAGCCTCGGTCCACCTGTCTGTCTGTGTCTGCCTGCCATCGACCCAGGGCCTGTCTGTCTGCCTGCCATCGACCCAGGGCCTGTCTGTCTGCCTGCCATCGACCCAGGGCCTGTCTGTCTGCCTGCCATCGACCCAGGGCCTGTCTGTCTGCCTGCCATCGACCCAGGGCCTGTCTGTCTGCCTGCCATCGACCCAGGGCCTGTCTGTCTGCCTGCCATCGACCCAGGGCCTGTCTGTCTGCCTGCCATCGACCCAGGGCCTGTCTGTCTGCCTGCCATCGACCCAGGGCCTGTCTGTCTGCCTGCCATCGACCCAGGGCCTGTCTGTCTGCCTGCCATCGACCCAGGGCCTGTCTGTCTGCCTGAACCTCTGCGTAAATCCTCCTGTCGATCTGCGCGACCGACTGGTGCCACCTATCTGCCTGCGTCTGTGCGTGGGTGTCTGTCTGCGTGCATGTCCGTGGCCACCTGTCTGCTTGCACTTCTGCATATATTCGCCTGTCGATCTGTGCATCAGAGTGGTGCTGGTGCCACCTGGTCTGCTTGCACTTCTGCATATATTCGGGCTTCGTCTGTCTGCAGATCTGACGGCTGGCATCTTTCCATGTAATGGGCTCTACAGCTGGGTGTCTGTCTGACTGAACTTCTGCATATATTCGCCTGTCGATCTGTGCATCAGAGTGGTGCCACCTGTCTGTGTGCACATCCTGTGTAGATGTCTATCGCATGCGTGTCAGTGCTTACCTGTCTGTCTGACTGCACCTCTGTGTATATTAGCCTGTCTATAAGAGCGTCCGGGTGATGCCACCTCTCCACCTGCATGTCCGGTTGGCGTGTCTCTCTGAGTGCACGTCTGTGGCTGCCTGTCTGTCTGCCTGAACCTCTGCGTAAATCCTCCTGTCGAGTCTCTTGTGACCGACTGGTGCCACCCTATCTGCCTGCACGTCTGTGCGTGGGTGTCTGTCTGCGTGCATGTCCGTGGCCACCTGTCCTATCTGCTTGCGTGTTGGTGATGGTGTTCGGTCTCCAGTGGGGTACGGTGGCAGCGGCCTGTCTGTGGGGGTGCGCGGGCCCTGGGCATGTCTGTCTGGCGCTGGCCTGTCTGTCTGCCTGCCATCGACCCAGGGCCTGTCTGTCTGCTTTGGCTCCGCCGCCCACTGTCTCTCTGCCGCCCGCAGGTCGGTCCAGCCTCGGTCCACCTGTCTGTCTGCGGGCCGGAGGTCCGTCCACACCCGGTCAGCCGGCCTGTCGTCTGGCCACTGTCTCTCCACCTCTCTCCTGCCCTCGGCCCACTGTTTCTCTGCCTTCCTGTCCAGCTGTCTCAGCGTCTGTCTGTCCAACTCCTGCTCCGACGGCCTCTCCGTTGACCTGCCTGTCTGCCTGTCTGCATCTCTTGCAGGCTGTCGGTCTGCGTGTCTCAACGTCTGTCTGTCCGACGTGGACGGAGTCTGCCGGTCCACTCTGTCTGCTGGTCTCTCCGATGCCGCTGGTCTCTCGTAGTCCGGTTCAGGCTCTGGTCTCTGTGGTGAGAGAAAGGACAGGTGGCATAAACTATTCCAAGTGTGAGCTACTCTGCCACATCTAATAAGACTCACAGCTCATAGACTGTCAAACTGGCACAATAGCAGCACACTGACGCTTTGTGTATCTTGAGACTTGAGTTAATCTATTAGGCTGAAGATGCATCAAACAAACAAAATAAATAACTCCATGAAATGAATTCCTTTCCTCCAAACCAGACATGACCCCATTTACCCTGTCAGGGCCTTTTAGCCACATATCACTCACTGAACTGCAGATAGAGAGGCAGCAGCAGAAAATAAGCAAAGACTGACTGACACCTCTGATGAAAGATGCATCTTTGTGTGTAAACGACTCATCAGTAAAACAATAACAGCAAGCTCCATAGAAAACGATACCTGTCTGGTCGAATAAAGTTGCTTGTTCTCTCCTATGCTTGGAAGTGGCATGCCTTGGATGGACCTTACTTCCATGACGCCAGCAGGCTCCTCCACTCTCTGGTCCTCCACAGTCCCATCAGCCCCTTCTCCCGGGGAGCCGGCCCTGCCTGCCAACCTCGGCGGCTGGAGGAGAGTGTAAACATTTTCCTGGGCGGTTCTACGGGGACGAGGAGATGAGGAAGGAGATAGAATGTGAGCGTGAGGGTAAAAGGACCACGTGACTACTTAATATGGGATGACAGTGCGTGTTGATGAAGCAAGTGTGTACAGGTCACAGCCCTGAAGGTCGACAGTTACATAAGGGAGAGAGGTTAGGAGAAACTGACCCAGAGTCAGTCTGAGTCTCGTAAGACGCCTTCCAGGCTGCAGGCTGCCAAACACTCAACTGAGTTTTAGTCACGCGTCGCGTTGACACACTGAGATGACTTTAGTCAGTGCTGTGAGAAGTTATTATTACCAACTAAATGCCAGGCTGTCCAGCTGTATTTTGCCTGATCTTGTGTCCCTAAGATTGAGAGTAGTTCTTACTGTATGTTACAATAGGACCACTTGTCAAACCTGTCAAAACGAAATATGTGTCAAAATATTTTTCAGTAAATCAGACAAAGAGAGAAAGCCATAATGCCTTTGTTGTAACATTGGTTTCCTACTGCAACTTGGATTTTGATTCAAAATGCATACCTGCCTGATTGCCTGACTGAACTGAATTGTGCAGGTAATCAAACTGTTAATCACACTAATGAATTGTAATAATGGTCAAATGCCACGTGATGTGAAAGACACAGTGAGGACTTGTTAAATGCCATCAGGTCTAAATCTGCCTGCTCCAACCCCATGGCGGAGTAAGTCTTTAACTGACCCTGTGGGTGCCGTGGCAACGGTTCGGCACTCTTCACTGCAGGACCCGCCACCTGAGTCCGGCTCTTGATTAGACAGAGTCGAGTTGCGGTTCCTACGGAAACCGAAGATGGAGAGCATGTTGCGCCGCTTCTTTCTCCGTAGCGAGTGGGCTTTGTGGAGAGATGAGAGCTGACTGAAGGAGGAAAAGAAACAAAGGGAGAGAGAAAGAGACAAAGAAGAGAGAGAGAGGCTGAGACAAAGAAGATGGCAACATCTTTATCAGAATTGAATAGTGGCTTTAAGAGAAGATAGTCAAATACTGCAGTAGCACATCCTACGTCCTATGATCTTTTTGAGCCAGATGTGTACCTGTAGTTTTGCAAAAAGTCTGATTGTCCCCCATGATTCCAAGCAGCTGCTGCCTGGCAACAGTTTAATAACATCTCCAAGAGACATACTGGTTGCTAGGCTACAGCTCTGGCTGGCATATGATGTTGTATTCAAAGGGTATTCATTAGGAAATATGCTTAACGGGAATAAAGCAATAACACTAAAAGCATCTACTATGCCAGATGTAGCATTTCGTCATGGCCTAGTTGTGTGGGTGTGTGTGACTGTGTGACTGTGTGTGTGTGTGTGTGTGTGTGTGTGTGTGTGTGTGTGTGTGTGTGTGTGTGTGTGCTGGATTGTTTGTGATGTCTGTTTGTACCTATCAAACAGAATATCTGTTTGTACCTGTCAGGCAGAACTCTCTTGGTGTAAAAATCAGGCAGTCCATCATCAAGAGGCGTGACTGCCCCGTTTTCATTGCAATGCTGGTTAGACAAAGACAGAGAGAGAAAGAGACAGAGAGAGAGAGAGCAGAAGACAGGTGTCAACATTACTCTTCCTGCACAACTAGAGTAAAAACACAATTCCAGTCAGGCACATTACTTTCTCCCTTGTGACTTAATCAGATCTACAGTACATGTTGACCGACAGGTATGACATACACTAACCTTGTGGCCTAAGCCAAAATCAATAGCCTTAGGGCTCATCTGTGCATTCTCAAACATGCAGACGTAACACACTGTATTGGCCATGGGGCTTAGGTATGACTGTTGAGTGTGCGAGGATGTTTGGTCTGAATGTGTTCCGAGCAAATAGAGGGTAATGGATGGCCTGGTGGATGGCCTGGTGGCTTAACTCACTTTGTAAAGATTAGCTTGGACCCATTCCAAATCATTTTGGAAATTGGAGCAGGGTTCTGGCAGTTGCTGCCGGACGGAGCATTGAGGAAGGGGAATGGGAGTGGGGGAGTGTGGGGGGGATAAGAGGAGAGAATTATGTATGAGACAGAAACGGAGAGGGAGGAGGGGGGAGAAGAGTATCCAGTTATTTCTTACCAATTTTAATCACATACACACACTTTATGGCTTCTGGGGGGAACAAGAGTCCTAGTGATGTCATGGTGTCATCCTCATTGCATCACACACACACACACACACACAGACTCTCTCTCTCTCTCTCTCTCTTTCTCTCACACACACAAAAACACACACACACACACACGAACACACAGACTCTCTCCCTCTCTTTCTCTCACATACACACACACACACACACACACACACACACACATAGAAATATATACAGTACATTAACTACTGCACGAATACATACAATGCACAATAGCACATAAAGAAATACACATAAAATAAACACACAGGGAACAAATGTAATATCTGATCTGATATTAACTACACTTCTTTATCCTCTCAGTCAAGACCTGCAGCGGGGTCATTAGTAATGTAAGATGGCAATATCAGAAGCTCGAATCTCCTTAAATTTATACAATTTCAAATGAACACATCCTTCTCATCTTAGTGGCAGTGATATCAATCAGATAGCATTCATTATTCATGAGCAGATATATCTACGTTTCAGCGCAGCTGCACTGGGCTTTGTGGAGAGTGATGAATATTAACGGTATATAGGCACATCAGATCCATTATTTAATGCTGCTGTTCATAGAGAGAGCTGTCAGATTAGAGGGACGATTTGGGACGATTCCTCTCAATCGGTAGCTCTGACTCAAACTGCTACTGGAGAACCTTCTGGAATACTGGAGAGCTTCTGAAGCTCTTTTTCTTTTCTTTGCATCTTCGCTGCTTATTTGCCGGCTCTGCCATTATACACACATTTGCAACAATCACTAGCGTTTCGTTAGCCTGCCTCTGTGCTGGGGATGCAGGATGTAAACTGATCCTGCTTCTCGCGATGTCTGAGACTTTGTGAGACTGAAGTTCGGGCGGTAGGATACACCGGTTTGCAAGTGGGATATTCTTCCAACAGTAAGTAGGCGGGAGAAAGCCTTCATTCGCCCTGTAATGAGTCATTTAACCATATAACGACTTACGAAGATGATTAATTAACACGAAAACGTTGCCTGGTGTCCCTTTAAGAAGTTTGGTAACACTCAACATTTGGAGGGGAGTCCGGTCACAGTTGTGCCACACCCCGTCAAATAGTGTTACCAAACACTAAAATTAAGTAACTGGCAAAAATACTTTGGCCATAACGTACCATTAAAACAAACATGGAAGAACAGGCAAGAGTATAAAGGCAGATGATGAATAAATTCATTTAATTCATTCTTGACATTTTTTGTTTTTCTTACTACATGAACTATTTAGTGTTTGTGGCTCACCATCATTCAGGTGCCATCATACATTATGTCTGGATTATTGCTCCAGGTGTGGGTTGACCGTAAACAGTGGTCTCCGTTGTACAGTATGTTGTGTAGGACAGTATGTGGGTGGGTTGTTTCTCTGGGTCTTTCTTACCGTGTCGGAGAGGGTGTGGCCGCCGCGGTGCTTGCGTGGGGGTTTTGGCCGGACGCGGGTCACATGCTGCAGGGGCGTGCCCAGAGTGGGCAGCTCCGACAGGCCCTCCCAGGAGGCCGAGCGGGAGAGGGGTGAGGAGAGAGGAGGTGCGGAGGGGGGAGGGGACGAACTGGAGTCATCATTCAGACCTGAGAGAAAGAGACAGAAAGAAAGAGAGAGAGAGAGAGAGAGAGAGAGAGAGAGAGAGAGACAAAGAACAGCGAGAGAGAGATGTGGTTTTAGGTAGCTGTAATATACTGCACACATTCTACTGTATCAGAACCATAACCATATTTCTTCTAAAGCATATTTTACGAGACGCTGACCCATAAGAGGAAACCTCAGTGAGATGCTATGTGAGGAGCTGCAAGCTTCAGGACTGCAGAGTGCCAGCCTTGGCCAGCACTATGTAATCACCACAGCAGCAGCAGCAGCAGCAGCAACAGCCGCAACTAATACAAATTAATCAATAAGGGCTCCTAAATCATGCTGAGTTAATTCAGTAAATCTCCCACTGACTGCACAGAGAGAGAGAGAGAGAGAGAGAGAGTAATAGATGGAGGAGAGAGAAACAGATAAAGAGAGAAAGAGAGGAGATAAAGAATGAGAAAGAGGGGGAAAGAGAGAAAAAAGAGGAGAGAGAGATGAGCGAGAGGGACAGAAAGAAAGGAGAGAAAGCACGAGACAAACAGAGAAAAAGAAAGAGAGAGAAAGAGAAGAGGTGGGGCACGCTGATGGATGAGAGAAGCGAGAGAACAGAGGGAGAGATAATGAGGGAGTGGGAGGGCACGTAAACATGCACAGCAGGACGCTAGCGCTAATGGACCACCCGGAGAGGGAGGAGAAGTCAGAAACCAGGAGCGCCGCTGAAAGGGAAAGAAAAGAGGGATGAGTGTGTGTGAGAAAGAGAGAGAATGAGAGAGAGAGAGGGGCGGGGGGGCGGTGGAGGACAGAGAGCACTCACTCAGCCGGGTGGACACAGGTCGAATGCGACGCGTTCTGGAGCTCCGCTTCTTAATAGCGATGGTGTCCTAGAAAGCAGCGAGAGATGAATGACCAGACTGTCCCACGCACAACCTCTGGCTCTCCATCTCCCTCTCTCTCTCTCATACACACTTAATACTCTCTCTCTCTCTCTCGCACACACACACACAGACACACAGACACACAGACACACACACACACACCAACACATCCACTAACAAATGCACACTTGACCACTCATGTGTGCCCACAAACACACTTACACACAGAAACACACAGACAGCTGCTTACTATACTGGTGCCGAGCTCTTCATCAGTGATCTCCAGTGAGTCTCTGTGTCTGTGTGATCTCCTGCCCGTCCCTCCATCACACATGCCCTCCCACCGTTTGAGCTGGGACACCTGCCGAGCCTGGGACAGCACAGTGAGAGAGAGAGAGAGAGTAAAAAACAAACAAATACATACGAACGCACGCACGCACGCACGCCCACACAAACACATACACACACACACAGTCAGCCTGCCTATGAAAATCCTCATAAACTCTAATATCATCGTACTGTATTTCGTCCAAGCTCTAAGGGCCAGATGTACTAAAAAATGATCACCTGTTTCAGACACATGCCTTAAAACATGGCATCGTATGTACGAACAGACCGCAGATGGATGAACTTGTGTTTTGCCTGCCACAGGAGTGCAGAATGACGAATCCTGCTTTTCTTACTTCTGCATATGCATTATGGAGGGAGAAGCGGGAGTAAAAGTGGGAGTATGGCGCAAAAACGGTTCATTAAGTATTCTGGTACATGTATGAAAACAGTGCTTGTCTGTTTTGTGGTGAAACATTTTTGCCTTTTAAAAGCAGGTGTAATCCAAATTCCGATTAAATGCGTCAACTGGATTCTTCCAGAGACAACAGAATTAGTATTCAGAGCACCAGTTTTGCTTGTTTGTACTATGACAAAAAACTTTTTTTGTTTTGTTTGCCTTTCTAATGGCTTACTTTCACGTCACTTCCCAACCTGCTAGACTCAGCTATTAAATCTGTCATAGCCTACGTGCACAAATAACAAATAGTTCAAACTACTGTACTGCAATATCTCTCTGCTTATCGACATCTTATCATGTATTGTATTATTTCATGATGGCTGCATTTTTGATTTCACAGATACCTTTTAGCACAACAGCCATATGAGTTGCTTACCAGGGCTTTATGGGTAGAGTAGAGCTCCTGCAGTATCTGATCCACAATGGAGTTGGTTAGATAGGCCACCACTGACAGTTTCACCTCCCTAAGACCAGGTACACACATATGAGAGACACAAAATGGAGGACCTAACACCTGAGGGCAGAATAAAAGCAGGGGTACTGATGCTCTATGTTGCAACTATGTTTTGTGTGTGATGCTCTATGTTGCAACTATCTGTATGTTTTGTGTGTGATGTGATGTTGTAACTATCTGTATGTTTTATTGTGTGTGATGTGATGTTGTAACTATCTGTATGTTTTATGTGTGATGTGATGTTGTAACTATCTGTATGTTTTATGTGTGATGTGATGTTGTAACTATCTGTATGTTTTGTGTGTGATGTGATGTTGTAACTATCTGTATGTTTTATTGTGTGTGATGTGATGTTGTAACTATCTGTATGTTTTATGTGTGATGTGATGTTGTAACTATCTGTATGTTTTATTGTGTGTGATGTGATGTTGTAACTATCTGTATGTTTTGTGTATGATGTGATGTAACTATCTGTATGTTTTGTGTGTGATGTGATGTTGTAACTATCTGTATGTTCTGTGTGTGATGATGTGAGTTGGACTGGGGAACTAGAAAATTACCTCCTATATTTGCAATGGACCATATACTGATTTCTGAATATGAATATCCATTTGGGACAATAAAGTCTGTCTGTCTGTCTGTCTGTCTGTCTGTCTATCTATCTATCTATCTATCTATCTATCTATCTATCTATCTATCTATCTATCTGTCAATTCATCTATCTCTCCATCCATCTCTCAGTCTTCCCTTGATTATCAGCTGTTGTGTTTTTATTGACTTACTCGAGTGCCCGGTGGATGTCCTGCGCTGCCCGTTCCATCAGTGCGGTGCGGATGGCGGAGCGAGGGATAGAGACGCGCTCAGAGACGGACGAGAGAGGAGGGCTCAGGCGCTCGGCCGCCACCGAGGAGAGTGGACACAGCTCTCGACACAGGGACACCATGGAGTCCACAATCACCTGGCAGCACCCAATCAGGGGACAGGAATGAAAACAAAAAGTGCCTGATCAGAACGCTTCCATAGTTCCTTATAGCCATTACTTACAAAACATCCACTTAATCAAATACATGTGAATTAATTAATTACATAATGTTTCATGAAATAGTTCATATTTCAAAAATATATTATTATAATTATACTATAAAACCTATAGCAGACTTTTAAGACCTCTCTGTGTGTACAGTATGTACAGTGTCTGTGAGTACCTGAAGTTCCTTGTCCGCAGCTTTTGCCAGTTCTCCAGCCAGAGAGTCCAGCCGCTGACGTACTGGTCCGTCCACTGAGAGCACATGGGCCAGCTCACACAGGGATGGGTACAGCTGGGAATGTGTGTTTGAGAGAGAGGACCACAAAGCAGAGGTCAGAGAACGACAACTACATAGCCACACACACACACTGCGATCCACGCGACGCCATCTAAAAAAGTTTTTATTATTTATTAGAGCAATATGCTCACGATAAACCACTTTAATGACATTACCCTACCAAACATACTTGATATTTGTGTACAAGAAAAGTAATTCCTAATGAAGATGTAAATGTTTATAATTTACTGTAATTGTGTAACGGAGTTGAACTGAGCTAGCATGCTAGTTTCTCATGTAAATCCTCACACCCGTAACGCTTCTAACTGCGGAGTTGGAACTTGGAAGCCTGGGCTTTTAGCTCAGTGGTTAGAGCGTTTGACTCCCATGCCAGTGTGTGCTGAGGTGGCGGGTTCGAAGGCCGTGAGCGGCGGACGAATTACGACCTTGATTACAATTGCAGTTAATCATTTTTACTGTAATTGCAGACTCCAGCTCACTTAACAACACAGCAGTAGGCCAAAAGCTTAACAGAACTCTCCCTCTTTCTCTGAATCCCGGATCATTTACTTCTCTGCCCACATAACAGACTGACACACCTGCGGAGCCCTCCATACACTCCTCCACCACTCTCCCGAGGTCACTCACCGCCCGCGAGTTCCTGGCCTCCTTGAGCACCTGTTTGGCCGCCTGCAGCTCCTCCGCCTCTCCAACACCCTTCAGAGCGCACACTTGCTGCTGGACGCGCACACACAGGCGCTCCATTACCTAGGAAACAAAGGACTGTCAGAGAGAGACACACACACACACACACAAATCCATCCATCTTTGGAGAGGATGAGAGATGAGACCATCAGCGGATGACACACATCCACGCATACAGGCGTGCACACATACATAGATACACACACACACACACACACACACACACACATACACAGATACACACACATAGATACACAAACACACACACACACACACACACACACACACACACACACAGAACAAAGCCAGCCCATGCAGACAGCCTGATGCTTCATCAGTCACAGAAACCCAAACTAAGCAGATATGCATCGACAACAACTCTCTCTCCTTTCATTTCCTCTCTCATCTATCTCTCTCTCTCTCTCTCTCTCCATCTATTGCTCTCACCTGTTCAGCCGTGCTGGTGACGAGGCCCTGATGCAGACGGAGAGCCTGTCTCTGGGAGAAGCGCTGGGTCTGGTTGTTCCTCAGGAGAGCTCTCTGGATCTGGCCACACCACAATTACCACAATTAAAGGAGGATCACCAATAGGATCGAGAGAACAGATTCATCTGATATGAAAAAAATAGTGCAGTATAGTGCAGCGGTTCCCAAACTTTTTTTCCCGTGTACCACCACCAACATCGGCTCACGTACCCCCACCATCCAACACATAAAAACATAACACATTCTATTGACACATTCCAGGCATCATGTTTGATTAGCCACCCTACATGACAACAAATAACAAAATGTCTATGACTGATGTCTGGCCTATGAGCTCTCACACTAAAAAAGTAGAGAACAACATTATGAAACACAAAGAACAAAGAGAACATAGGCTTAAGATAAAAAATAAAAAATAATAATTTTTAACACCTTTCCGACATTGCCCTTTTCATCTCTAGCTCCTAGTGGAAGCTTGTGTACCACCGCTGGTACACGTACCACAGTTTGGGAATCCCTGGTACAGTGTATAGCAAAATAACTACTTATCCATGGAGAACCACTCACACCTTATACTACAAACTCTGGTGGCATCTGTGAACAACGGCATCATTACAATGGTTCCAGGCCTGTGCAGATCATCTTAAGGACATTTCCATATATATAGAACAGACTACTGAAAACCCAATGTCTCATCAATGGCTCAGTTTGAAATTGTAAAGCAATAGATTTTAGGCCTGAAACCAGCTGCTCCATAACTATTAACAGCAAGCATTTCATCAGTATGCAGGGTACAGAAAGCTTACAACACACACACACACACACATACACAGCTCTTGTGTGTGTGAGCAGCACCCCAACCAGTTTTGCCAGCAGAAAGCCTCACTACAGATTTCTACCTAGCCCAGGTCTCGCGTCTGAAACACAAACAGTCTACTCGCTGCACTACCTAATTATCTGCAGCAATTAAGTGTTGCAGAGTAGTCTGTGATTCTCCTAATAGGCACTTCATTACAATAAATGCAGCTGGAACCCTCAGTGCAACAGAGACAAAAGGGTAGTTTAGTTGTGTTTACTGCAGGCCTGTGGGGGAGAAACAAATTATTTGGCTGACTTGAAGATATTATAGTATGTGATTACAGCACCTCAACAGTGTAGCTTTAATATATTGTGTGTATTTAATATGAATGAAAATCCTTTGGAGTCAAGCATTATAGGATATAATATATATCATGAGCCTTTTGCCATTCTCCTATTAAAGTCATATAAAGGGGCTGAAGGTTGAATGGGCTATGTAAAGTAGCACCAAGGTGAGCCTTGTTTCTTTCCTCTAGTTTAGTCTCATAGAGCCATAGAGCTTATGGGCTTAGGTCAGCACAAGTCATTCTAAATCATATGATTTATTATGACCAGTAAAATTGATGGTATGAAAGGTTCTGCCCCGCGGTCGCTGGCGACCTTATGAAAATGCTGGACCTTCATGAGCTCTGCCCTTTGGGAGGGCATCCGTTTTGACAGGACGTTCATAAAACGTCACACTGACCAAGGACAGGCAGCAGCAGCAGCAGCAGCAGTGGTGGGTCCTGCTGTAAGAATAGCCCCTGGGCACCTGCAGGGCTTGACTATGTTATGATGCGTGGTGTGGGCTCATTTCCAGTGTGGGTCTGTTTTCGCTGGGATTATAGTCTGGAATTGCCTTCCACGAGGTAAAATGATGGGCCATTCTGACAGGCCCAACACAGTAACTAGAGCAGTGAAGCTGCTATGAAGTGTTTGTTTGAAAGGTAAGGAAAGGCTACAAAACTAAATGGCAGTGTTAGAGATAGACAAAGTGATGCAAATAATAGGGCAACGCTAGCAAACAAAGACTAGAAGGTGGAGCACAGCGTGTTATTGAACAAATGGTAAACAGACTGCATTTAGATAGTGCTTTTTGTACTCCTCTGAGCTCTCAAAGTTTACAATTTCATGCCTCACATTCACCCATTCACACACACACATTCTTACATCGATGGCATAAGGTGCTATGCTAGGTGCCAACCTGCACATCGAGTTCAGTGTCTTGCTGACGGAGCCGAGAGTCAGGACGAGCAGGACTCAAACCGGTAACCTTCCGGTTTCCAAACGTCTCCTCTACCTCCAGAGCCACCGCCACCCCACACCCACGCCCCTTACTGACATCAAGGTTTGGGGAAAATTTAATATACCACCTTGCACTGTTGGTGAAAAAGTAGGTAATATAGCAATCCCATGGCAGTCGGTGTTGATTGGTCATGGGCTGGTCCAGTTGTTTCAAAATGAATCCAAAGTCTATGGCCATTAGGCTGCACTGACTGGAAACAATCCCCGCTGGAGCGTGGTCTGACACTATTCACAAAGTGAATTTGGGTCCGGTCAAACCGGGCACACTCTCTCGTTCCATCTCTGCGTGTCAGAATGCGTTTGGAATGCTGCCATGACCTACCTTAGCTTCTAGATCAGGCCGGGATTCATCTTACGAGTGAGCAGTTATCATACAGCGCAAGGCAAGGCGTCGTCGTAAGGGTGAACATAATGTGCATGTGTGTGACCATTTAAAGGACAGCACCTTTAAGGCCATGTCAATACACATATATTTTCAATCAATACAGATCTGACAAAATCCCACTTCATCTGACAGCTCCAGTCAGAGCGGGTCTAGACTTATTGATGCAACCATGCCAACCACATCTCAACAACGCACTCACGGAAACCCTTAAACAAATAGCAAAGGCCTTCAATAAACGGGACCTCTGAGTTAAATGTCTTGTGTACACAATCCAAACAACATCAAACTTCAATCATCTGAGTAAACAAGACCCTTCAACAGCCCGTCTCCAGAGATGACTGACCGCCGACCAGCTCAGAATAATGAGCAGCTTGGCCAGTACTGCAGCACACTCTGAGTGTGTGAAGAAGAGGGTGTTTTACAAAGGGGTCTCTGGTTAGGGATTTGGATTAGTGGTTTGGTTAGGGCTGCACAATTTAGGCAAAATCTCTATTTGCCTTTCTTCAAGCTACAAATCGATATTCCAGATTTCGCTTGAAGTTGGGCCACTTCTGATTGGTGAGCATGCCCAGTGCATCCACTCCTGTTAGGTGATCTTCACTATCTGTCACACAAAGAGGACGACATGAATATAAAAATCACAGATGTAAGTGGATTAACCATTGGTAAATGTTATGAGCTATGAGCTGCATGATTAATTACATCCTTTGCGATTAGCTAATTGCATTAGTTTAAATTGCAATTTTGACCAGTTTTGATTTTTGGATTGTGCAGCCCTAGTTTCCGTTGTGGTGTCAGTTTTGTTTGGTGTGAGTGTACCTGTGCGTGTGTGTGTGAGAGCAGTGGTGGGTGGGGCTACCTTGGTGAGCGCCTGCTCCATCTTCTCAGGTGCACTGCGGTAGGCCTGCGTGATGTCACTGAGGGGCAGGGGCATATACTGCAATGTGAAATTACTGCAAGGGAGCGATAGATAGAAAGAATGGAGGAAAAGAGGAAATGGGAGGGAGAGAGAGAGAGAGAGAGAGAGAGAGAGTAGAGAGAGAGAAGAGAATGTGAAAGAGACACAAAGACACAGACAGACACAAAATCACAAGGAATACAAACAAACACAAAAAGAGAGAGAGAGAGAGTTTAAAAGGGAAAGAGAGCAGGCAACCCCATGTGACAGATGTTTCTCCCTCCTCCACCTTCTCTTCCTCCTCCTCCTCCTCCTCCCTCCCTCCTCCCTCCCTCAGCCAGCCGTGTGTCTGTGTAAACTACACCCAGCAACCATTGAGAAATCACACATTGACAAATCCACCCCCCTCATGATGGATGCCGGGTGCATCCAAAGAGAGAGATAGTATAACAACATTAAGTCTAGCTCAGAGCAAGCTTGTCCTATCTTATAAAGTTAGCCTCACGCCTTCCTTAATGAGAATTGGTTTAATGCTGCTGGTAGCAAATAGAATTTCTAGCCTCCTGGTGTGTGTACACCAGCCCTGTGGGGAGAGAGTGCTGCTTGCTAACAGGAAACACCAAACAACATGTCTCATTAAAAAAAAATAACTAGCATTGCAGCACCCAAATAGGCATGACATTCATTAGCTTAAAACGAAATGAACAGGAGTTCTTCCATCTCTTGGCTGGAATGAAAGCTGAACTTGTGCTGCCTGCAAGGCCACATGTGAAAATGTGTATAAAGAAGCATGTTGCATAGTGGTTTGATGAGGCATCTGATTGCTCATTTAAAAAAGTAGGCGATATGACTATAAATTAATTTATCCTTGGGTATGATTAAAAGTGTCTGGAGATAAACATAATGAAAGCCCTAGGCCGTATTTCCATTGTGGCCCTCTTGGGAAGGTGACAAATGTATAGGTCATGTGTGACAGGCTGGATGTAATGAGTTGAGACTGTGTAGAGAACAATTAGCAATTACTTCTCATCATCACTGTCTGGCTTCATCTAAAGTACATCATTAGGAAATGATGTGATTAAGGTGTTTCTGACTCTGAGTGTGTGTGTGTGTGTGTGTGTGTGTGTGTGTGTGTGAGAGAGGCAATGTGAAATTACTGCAAGGAGCGATAGATAGAAAGAATGGAGGGAAAGAGGAATGGGAGGGAGAGAGAGAGAGAGAGAGAGAGAGAGAGAGAGAGAGAAGAGAATGTGTGAAAGAGACACAAAGACACACAGACTCTCACAAAATCACAAGGAATACAAACAAACACAAAAAGAGAGAGAGAGAGAGTTTTAAAGGAAAAGAGAGCAGGCAATTCCATGTGACAGATATTTCCTCCTCCTCCACCTTCTCTTCCTCCTCCTCCTCCACCTCCTCCTCCTCCTCCTCAGCCGTGTGTCTGTGTAAACTACACTCCAGCAACCATTGAGAAATCACACATTGACAAATCCACCCTCATGATGGATGCTCGGGTGCATCCAAAGAGAGAGATAGTATAACAACATTAAGTCTAGCTCCAGAGCAAGCTTGTCCTATCTTATAAAGTTAGCCTACGCTTCCTTAATGAGAATTGGTTTAATGCTGCTGGTAGCAAATAGAATTTCTAGCCTCCTGGTGTGTGTCTGTGCCCTGTGGGAGAGAGTGCTGCTTGCTAACAGAAACACCAAACAACATGTCTCATTAAAAAAAATAACTAGCATTGCAGCACCCAAATAGGCATGACATTCATTAGCTTAAAACGGAAATGAACAGGAGTTCTTCCATCTCTTGGCTGGAATGAAAGCTGAACTTGTGCTGCCTGCAAGGCCACATGTGAGAAATGTGTATAAAGAAGCATGTTGCATAGTGGTTTGATGAGGCATCTGATTGCTCATTTAAAAAAGTAGACGTATGACTATAAATTAATTTATCCCTTGGGTATGATTAAAAGTGTCTGAGATAAACATAATGAAAGCCCTAGGCCGTATTTCCATTGTGGCCCTCTTGGGAAGGTGACAAATGTATAGGTCATGTGTGACAGGCTGATGTAATGAGTTGAGACTGTGTAGAGAACAATTAGTGCACCACTTCTCATCACGCCGTCTGGCTTCATCTAAAGTACATCATTAGGAAATGATGTGATTAAGGTGTTTCTGACTCTGAGTGTGTGTGTGTGTGTGTGTGTGTGAGAGAGAGAGAGAGAGAGAGAGAGAGAAAGCATGAGAGCATGAGAGAGAGAGAGAGTGTGCGCACACATGTGTGACTACGCATATTAGTGTATGTGTGAGTAATGTGTGAATGTGTGACTAAAACTGTGTGCATGTGTGTGTGTTTGTGCAAGTGTGTTTCTGTGAGGTGTGTATATTCAGTATCTGAACTCACTGTTCCAGTGCTCGGGCCATGTCCAAGAATCCTGTGGCGGTGGTGTTGTTCCGGTCCCATGTTACACTCCTGTGACACACAAATAGCGCGCACACACACACACACACACGCACACACGCGTTGAGATGCTATGACTTCACCACAGCTTATGTTACACCACCACAATCATGTTACCGAAAAAATATCTCTCTCTTCACTTTCGGGTTCGCACACATATTCCCCTGTACCACACCCTTCTCTCTCTCCCTCTATGTGTGTGTGTGTGTCCCTTGTTCAGGATGTTCTAAATCCCTCTCTTCTCTGGCTCTCCCCACTCCATCTTCTGTTACTCCTGCTCCATCTCTTCATCTCTCTTCATCCATCCATCTTTCCATCCCTTCAACATTATCTAAGATGCTGTCTTGGACTTTTGCTGTCGGTGTTGGCTTTGCAAAAGGTTGTTGATAATTAAAGTCCTCCTTTCCTGCGGTACAGTGTTGATTTCTTGTGATTGTGTTTGTCTCAGGCAAACCCACAATGCTTGTTTCCCATTTATAACACTAAGTGAGCAGCTAGATGACTCTCAGGAGCATTAAGTTGAATTTGACAAAACATACAATCACTGCCAGCCCTATAATAGACTCAATAGACTCTATTTGTATTTGTTTTATATTAGTCTTCCTCCTCTCACTCTCTCTCCATTCCCCTCTATTTCTCTCCCTATCTCTCTCACTCACTCTGTCTCTCTCTCTCTCGGGTTCTCAGATCTTACCTGAGCGTGGTGTTGATCTGCAGGGCTTTGCTCAGCATCTTAGCCCCGATGTCCTCCATGTTGTTGCCACTTAGGTCCACCTTGCGCAGGCAGGTGTTGCTGCCCAGGGCGTTGACCAGCACCGTGCCCCGTGAGCGCAGCCTGGAGTCCACCAGAGAGAGCGACTGCAGCGCCTATGGCGGTAGGACGGAGGGAGGGAACAACAGATCAGGAGAAAAAAGGAGTAAAAATGAGATAAAAAATACAGGGGGAGTGGGAGAAAATATGAGAGTGAGAGAGAGAGAGAGGGTAAGAAAGAAAAATGAAAGAGTGATAGAGAGAGATTACGACAAACTGAAATGAAAGTGATGGAGAGAGAGAAGGAGAAGAAGGGGAGAGAAAAAAGAGAAGATGGAGACAGAGTAATTAGAGAAGAAAGGAAGAGAGAGCGAAAGAGAAGAAAATGAGATAGGCAGAGGGATGGACAGACAGATAAACAGACAAAGAGAATCACAGACAAAGAGAACAGAAACTCATAACTAAGAATAACTGACACACTCCACTGAGTGTATGTTTACTCTTCCTTTCATTTCTTCTGTAATTGCTTTTTCTACCTGTTTTTCTCTAGCACTCTCTTTTACTTTTCGCAAAACAATAGTTTGCTCATGGAATATTCTATGCTTCACGCTTTGCTAGTTTCAGATATACGCAATGTATTGCCATTAAAGTGAATTTGCATGACAAAATGTAATGGGGTATAAAAATAACATACAGGGGGGAAGATCCACGCAAATCAAACATAAAGACCAGGTTTCAGACAAAAAGGATAGAGTTTGAATATTAAACAGTATGGAGTGTCTAATCTTTCACATTTCTATGACCTCTCATTGAATATCCGCTCTCTGGAAGCCTTTGATGGAGGTATGATATCTTAACTATCATCGTCATGGTAATGTTCCAAAAAACGCTTTTCATTCCTTACAAAAAATAAACACACACACCTTCGTTGTGTTGAGAGGGGATCAGTGTGGTACCTTTACCCTCTTTTAAGAACTAAAGCATCTTTTTTTAGCTGTTGTCTGATGAGCACAAACAGCATGACAATGTTACGGGGTGGAAGTGAGGGAGAGTGCCTGTAGTCTCACAGGAAAGGGAGGAGAGGAGAGGAGGAGCAGAATAGTCAATGAAGAAAGGAGAGACAGGAGAGGAGAGGAAAGGAAAGGAGGAGAATACTCTAGGAAGGAAGGAGAGAGGAGAGGAGAGGAGAGGAGAGGAAAGGAAAGGAAGAGAACACTCAAGGATGGAAGGAGAGAGAGGAGAGGAGAGAGGGGACAGCATCTGATGGTTTAATGAGAAGGAAAGAGGGGGAGGCGGAGAGCCAAGATGGGGGGGGGGGGCTGGCTGTTTGTCATACAAAGGGGGAAGTGCCTGTCTACAGCTGCTGTGTCAACATTGTGAATTATTCACATGGCACAATATGTTCTGCCCCACAGTGACACAGACACAGTCGTGTGTGTGTGTGTGTGTGTCTGTGTCTGTGTGTTACAGTTTGGATGAGGTAATGTCTAAAATACCTTTGTGTTTATGTTGATGTTTATGTTTATTGGTGCAATTTGCGTGTGTGTGTGTGTGTGTGTGTGTGTAGATATGCATTTGAGTGATTGTATTACGTGTTCTGTATATGTGTAAAAAATGTGCTTATATGTGCTTGGCGTTACAGAGAGCATGTGGGAATACTAATGGACTCGCATGTGAAAACAGATTGGTGGCGCACAGCATCCCATGTGTGAGAAAACAGTTTGGCACCAAGCCAGCGGAAAGAGAACATGCCGGAACCGGAACGCTGGGAATAAAGCTCATCACTCACACACTCCTCTTCTTGGATCATCTGCACCAGCTTCTGAAGCACGTCATCCAGCACTCTACACACACAAACATAAACACAAACAAACACATGATGACACTGCTGACCATGGGGTAGCGTAAAATGAGAGCATGAGAAACAGAGATAAAGAGAGAGAGAGAGAGAGGGAGAGACAGATGAAAGAGGGGATTATGGAGATTATGTCCAAACAGCATTTTTTTATGTGTGTGTGTGTGTGTGAATGTGTTATCCATTAACTCGTTAGTGTGAGCCAAACACACGGATGAAAAGTTCCTGTGAGGTCCTCTCGCTCTAACGCTCGCTAAACGCTTCACACGCTAAATCCCTCTGACATGACAAGAGCGCAACTCCGGAGAACAACACTGACAAGCATGACTGTGATTATGTTGACAAAGGGGTGGGAGGACTGATATTGGCAAGCCTCGACAGCATCAGCCTGACACACACTACGGAGGGTAATCGCCATCTCTGA
>NC_063197.1:14018982-14076482 GCF_017589495.1 Alosa alosa | reverse complement strand
AATAATATCAAGAGTTCGGAAAGGTCAACCACAGAAAGTTATAAAAGGAAGCAGCACTGGGAAAAGAAGTCACATCGATGGTGGGACCTTTCCACTGATTTAACACAATATGCCATAAAGGTTAAAGAACACCCCTGAAAAATGAATGTCTTTATCCATTTCAAAAACCTCAGTAGGGTAGAAGTAGAGAGAAAAGACTTCTTTATGCAAAGCTATGAAGGGATTTTGACTTGTGACTGGAGAGCCACAAAGCGCGTTCTCAGCTCACCGAGTCCACTGAACAGTCGGTGCTGGACAGGTCCAGGTGGACCAGGCAGTTGGGCTGGGAGAGGAAGAGGTGCAGGTTCTGCAACAGCAACAAGAACAGACACAGACGGACTTTACATGTGAGTGGTAACATTTGCAAGGCAGTACATGTCTGTGTTTGTACAAAAAAGAGCATCTTTCTGTGACAGACTGCATTTATATGTGGGTGATCATGCGTTAAAAGGTGTGTGTGTGTGTGTGTGTGTATGTGTGTGTGTGAGAGAGAGACAGAGACAGAGAGAAAGAGAGAGAGTGTGTGTTTGTTTGTGTGCGTTTGTGTGCGTGTGTCTGTTTGTGTGTGCTTTGTTCAGTCTCTGACCGAGGCGTCCTCTCCTGACAGGACCCCGGGGTTTTTGCTGAGATCCAGATGCAGCAGGGAGTTAGAATAGTCGTCACTCGAGCACAGAGCCTGAGAGAGCGACACCACACCTGAGCACACAGAGAGAGACAGAGAGAGAGAGAGAGAGAGAGAGAGAGAGAGAGAGAGAGAGAGATTGCAAACCATAGAGAAAGAAACAAAAACACTTTTTTGAGATTTGTTAAATTAATTGATCCACGTTATTTAATAATGGCCAAGGATGGGAAAATGGATTTCCCTTCATATATTATTTAAATTAATTAATTGATGAATTCATTAATTCATTATTTATTCATTATTATTTTCAATATATAATTATAACAAAATACAGTTTCATCGCATATAGACTACCTATTCAACCTCCAGAATCCACCGATAAAATAAACAAACACAGCATAAATAAAATGTAATAATTAGTACTACTATATCCCCATTGCAAACATGAGATGAAATCATATGTGTGTCCATTCCATAGGTGCATGAACAATTAAATTATCTGAATGAAAGATTTATCTACCTCACCACGGTGTTCTAAATTCCCAGTAATTACACACAATCATACTCACAATGCTCAAAATTTGTCATGGTATGACAAATTCTAGTCAGTTCCTAGTCAGTTTGTCAGTATGGTGTTCTTATATTTATGGGGTATGGAGTTCAGTGATAATGAGCCCTGCATCAACAGCACTAATGTTATTGGTCTACACAGTTAATGCTTTCGTTATGGTATGACTTTGTTTATCTCCTGGAGTGCACATTTCAGACATTTTAATTTCCTAGCTTATGACTTCTGCACCTCAGATAGAAGAGCCTGTGCCATCAGAAATGTATTTGCCCTGCCAAAACAGCAGAATGAATTAAACTGTAAGAAATGGCTAGATACGAGCGAAAGAGATGGATTGGATACGAGATATTGTGAGTGTGAAAGTACAAAGTACACACACATTCTAACACACACACACACACACACACACACACAATAGAAGACAGAAGGAGGGAGCCAGACAAAGAGAGAAAGGAGATAGAGAGAAATAGACGAGTGTGCACTCAGGAAAGCTTTCCTTCTGAGTGAGCGAGTGAGTGAGTGAGCGGGCGCCCGAGCAAGTGAGTATTCTAGACAAATTCACCCAACTCCATGCTTGTCAGCAGAAACCCAAGCCCAGAGCCACCCTTGAGCTAAATCCAGTCTGCGTGCGCGGAAATATCTGACTTACTGACAGCAAGAGTGCAAGCGGGATGTGTGCAGGAGTGTGTGTGTGTGTGTGTGGGGGGTTGGGTGCTCATCTATCCTCCTTTTCATTCATAAGTGTGCTTAATATGATAAGTGATATTACATCCCGGGAGCTGAACAAAGGCTCAAAGCCTCCCACATCAACCGGATGAACATTTTTTTTCTTGATTTTCTTTCCTCCTGTATTCCATGAAGGGATGAAGAAGGAGTGGATGACATGTGGAGAGAGAGATGGAAGGAGAGGGATGGAGAGGGAGTGCTGGGAGAGAGGCACTCGAGGTGACCACCACCCACCTTTGGAGGAGAGGGATGTCTTGGACAGGTTGAGGAGACGCAGCCCTTTGCTCAGGCGACACACCTGCTGAATGAGATTGCACACACCTGTAGAAACAGAGAGCGACAGAGACAGAGAGAGACAGAAGGGAGGAAGGGAGAAAGGAAGACAGATAATTTATAGCATGATTAATTACGGAACATAAAGCAGCCACCCTTGTTTGTACTTTTATTATGTACATTTATAATGTGTTCATATATGTGAGTACTTCCGTTGCTAGCTTATCTGTGTGTTTCCTCATTTTCACATTTACATTATCTTTATGGGCTTTGCCAATACTTTGCTGCATTGCAGCCATGCCAATAAAACTGTTTTATTTCAACCGGAGTTTAAGAGAGGGGGAAATACTGAGTGAGAGAGAGTGAGAGAGAGAGAGAGAGAGAGGGAAGGAGAGCAGAGAGGGCGAGAAAGAGTCCGAGAGGGTGAGAAACCCACTATGATATATTTCCACATCCCTTGGGCATCAGTTGACAGTGTTCAGGAGCTCGGCTCTAAATCTCTGCCAAAGACAAGCTACTTTGATTCAGAGTGACAAGTGAAGGCAACTGTCTACCGAGGCCATTACATAGGCACTGCCTCACCGCAGACACACAATAAATGGGTTGTAAGGGCAAGGTTTAAAAGGCAGTAATGGCATCACTAAACACAGGGACATCAAACCACCATTTCTGCACCACTGTTCTCAAGGCAGCTGGGTCTCGGCACGGTGGGGGATGGCGGGGCTGCTGTGTAAAAGAGACAAGAGGAAGTGGCCCAAATGAATGCGGCAGGGAGGAATCGATTATTACCTTGATTGTCAAGGGTGTTATGAGCCAAATTGAGGGAGTGGATTACAGAGGCTGGGTTCTCAGAGAGGGCGACGGACAGCTTCTGAGGGAAGTCACTGCAGTATGACACACACACACACACACAAACACACACACACAGACACACACACATACACAGTCAGTCAGTCATTCAGACAGACAGACAGAGACAGTATGTCAACATGGATGGAAATAGTATTTTCATATTTCAAAAAACACTCATTAATCACACACTGAAGACATTACTTTACTAAAGTACATTACATTACTATAGTTTACATGCTATGCATACTAACACATTGTTAATCAAAACAAACGGATGACACAGTATAACTCTAGAGGCCATGAAAACTCACGATTTTAGCCCAACATTCTCCAGTGTGATCTCCTCCAGGCTGGATGACTTACTAAGCGTGTGCAGAACTTGTTCTGTGACCTCTGAACCCTGAGAGGTCACATGCAGTGTGTCTGATCAGTGGCACCGACAATTTCAAATAACACAACAAAAAGCACGGAACTCTCCATGCTGACCATTCTCAAGCGAAGAGGATACTTACAATCCGCAGGTCCTTGCAGTAGAGTTTAGTGAACCATGTGTTGTACGCCATGGACGCCACAATCACTGCCAGGTCCCTGGACAAAATGAACCCCCCACACTTGTTTAATAGGCTTATGATTTTACACTTACAGTATGTAATATGCCCTGTCCAGTGTCCAGTACAGAGTTTACCTGCTTTCCAGGTGACTGAAGTCCAGCAGGTTGAACTCCCTGTTGTCTTGGGAGTGGTAGATGGTATCCACATCCTAAAGAAGACCACAGTCATGCACACATAAGAGCATTCGCAACCCCCACATATGTTATGTATAGAATCCTTACTTGAACATATTTCAATATTTGCATACAAATACGCCCACATGTGATATGCAGCACTCAGAAAGTGCTGTAATTCTCTCCTCCCTTCTCATTTCTTGCTCTTTCTCTCACTCACTCTACACACACACACACACACACACACACACACACACACACACACACACACACACACACACACACACACTTACCCACTGCACCTCCTCCTTGCAGCTGATGCCATTATAATCACACAGAGCAGCATATGTCTCTGAGAAGCCTCCTGAAATAAAGCAATAGAAACGGGGGAAGATAAACATACAGATTAATACAGCGAGCAATGTTCTTTTCTCTGCACATGTACTTCATGTTGATTGCGTGGGTATATTGTTTTATGTCTATGTTGTTCTATCTGCCTTCTATTTACCTTCATCGTCGTTTTAATAACCCCATTATAATGTTTGTCTTGCCTCCCTGCTTAAGCACCAATCTGTCCAGAGGACTGAATTCTTTACTGCTCATCTGTCGACATGTCTGCCTGTCAGTATGAATGATGATTTTTGTGTGTGTGTGTGTGTGTGCGTGCATGTATGTGTGTGTGTGTGTGTGTGTGTGTGTGTGTTTATGAGCTTGCATTTTTTCACCACACTCACCACAAGCCCTCTGTGTCTCGACAGACGTGTCTGAACTTGGAGAGTACTTCCTGCTTCCATCTGATAGGTCACTGTCTGATTGACAGATGGATGGTCTACATGATGGAGCAGGATAAAGAGAAAAAGAAAAAAATGGATTACAAAAGCAATCAACAAAAAGGCCAAGAAATGATACAATGGCAATTTTGGATGTATACTACTCTTCTGCAACTGTGGCTTGGATGAGAAGATGCAACAAAAAAAACTCACGCAAAAATAGAGTTGTTGAATATTCGTGACAGGGCATAGTTGACATGGTTAATCACATGATCGAGGTGGTCTCTTGACTGAAGCCGGAAGGAGTAGGTGGACTTGTCTGTTTCTATGACAACCTGTGCATCACCCGCAGGCAGGGGGTAAAAAAAGGCAAAGAGAAAAGGTAATGATGACAGCTGACATTTCACCAATCCCCGTCTTTTGTGTTAGCATTATAAACACAGCAGCACCAAAGGGTTATTTGAGGGAGCAGGATTAAAGGCTCTCTTCTAGATAAAAAAAGTTTGGAGTAGTTTTGAAGGGCAGAAGGATGTTGCCATTCAGTCAGGAGGCAGCAACCTAAAGGAGCCAAGAAGGTTTTTGCATCCAAATGACGGAAATCTAATCCCAAGGCCTAATCACCTGCAGGTCTGGCTGTGTGCTTATGGAACGGATCTCCAGGAAGTTGAAAGTCATCTCCACCTGAACAAACAGTTTGGGGGAAATTAGCAAAGCATGTCACGCACAGTGAATTGGAAATCAAAGCTTACTTTGAATAAATTAAAATTTGAAGGAAAAATAGTCTTTTTCAGATTTTACCTTTGAAGGAACCTTCACAGCCATTAGATAGAGCCTCCATGTTGTGAGAACCTGGCAGGGATGGAGAATATACAGAGCTCAAGACACGGCCAACACTCCACCATTTCAGTTCAGTGGAGTCAGCATACAGATCAGTACTGCTCTCTCCCTTTCTTTCTCTCTCTCTCTCTCACACACACAGATATACACACACACACACACTCTCTTGCTCACACACACACGCTCACACACACACACACACACACACACACACACACACACACACACACACACAAAGCCTCAGCCCACACTTGCACTGGTAGAGGCTAATGGACGCGGTCACAGGTTACCATGGAAACTGTGAGGGAGTTCAGGGGAAGTAACCCAGCATCATGGCTGCACATCGTCTCCCTACAGTACATCTCTCTTAAAGCCATGGCTCAACAGCACGCAACCCATTACTATGGCATTCTAATCTACAGAGACGGCGGTACCCAATATACATAATGAAGAACTAGGAGGAATGTTAGAAGAGTCTGGAACTTTCTAGTGATGCATCCCTTAGCTATCCTGTTTCACCTATGCTTGAAATGTATACTCCACATGCATATATATACAGTACAGTATATGATGTCTGCACAACTACTAAACCTTATGATGAGTAATCCAATTCTAAACTAGTAAACCTTATGATGAGTAATCCAATTCTAAACTAGTAAACCATATGATGAGTAATCCGATTCTAAACTAGTAAACCATTTGATGAGTAATACAATTCTAAATGTTATGAAGCTGTCCCTTATGTGTGACTCTGGCTAACTGGCATTCACTGTCCTGATCTCTCAGTTTTTGCACACTGCATGTAAAGACAGCAGTCAAGAAAAAGTTCCACTAACTGAACGGATTCAGGACTTCTGAGGTATCTGAAAATCAGAAACTAAATATACACAGGCTGTCCAGAGACGGGGAATAAAGGACCACGAAAGGAGGCCGAGTCGTGTGTGTGTGTGTGACCTCAGCGCAGCGTCCCGGTGACCGCTCTGACTTCATCCCTCTGTTCCTCGCTGCTCTTTTTCCGCTCCGTCACTCCACATCTTCCTCTTCCTCCTCTCTCTAACACCCTGTTACACCCTTCTCTCTCTCTCTTCCTAATCTTCGCCAAGGAGAAAACTCTCTATCCCTCTCTCTTTCTCTCAGCTTCTGTCCGTCCTGTCCACCGACTTCCTTTGGTTCTTATTCTTATTTTCTCCAATATCAAGCTGTCATCACCTTTCTTTCACCACATCTCTATATCTCCCTCTATCCTGGCTGGCACTTCGTTCACTTCATACTGTTCTTTCGCTTTGGTCACACTGTTCAACAGCACAAGCCCTCCCTCCCCACACACACACACACACACACACACACACACACTTCTTCTCTTGTGCTGTGGATCTCTGACCACTTGCTTTCTTGTGTCTCTTCTTTTGTCAGCGGTCTGCAGTCTGTCCATATCACACCCCCGCATCTCTCTTCATCTCCCTCTCTCTCTCTCACTCTCTTTATCTCTTCTTTTTCATCCTCCTGTCCATGAGCATGCTGTTTCATCTACAGGGGTAGCAGCATGGGCTGAGTCCCCTCCAAGTGCATCACAAACACGCAATATTAAAAATAAAAGTATAAATAGGGAGACAGAGAGAGAGAGAGAGAGAGAGAGAGAGAGGAAAGAGAGAGTGACAGCATCGCCCGACCCAACCTCTACCATAAAAGAGGAATCATACTGTGAATGAGGGAGAGGGGGAGAGCATTTGGAGGGGGGATATGAGGGAAGGTTAGAATGAAGGAGAAAGAGATAGAAAGAGAAAGAGAGAGTGGCTGTAGAGAGAGAGAGAGAGAGAGAGAGAGAGAGGGATGGAGAGAGGGGAGTAGGAGAGAAAAGAGAATCTGCTAGATCTCAAACACATCAAAAGAACCTGTGACCGAGATGGATTTTTTCATTATATATTTTTTTAGAAAGACTTGACAATCTGGAGACAAGAAATTAAGAAATAAACGTGAACGTCAAGAGATACAGTTTCATCTCTGGCACCGGCAGCGGCAGCAGTGGCGGCGGCAGCGGCAGCAGCAGATAGAGATGTTGGGGATGAGACTGTTACCCCGTGAGACGAGTCTTTATCAAAGCCTCACAGATCAAAGAGCGGAGGCACAGAATGCCCCTCGCAGCCCATAATTATTCATTAATGAGTTTTTCACGATAGGACGCCCGTCTCTTCGAATCAGATTTATTAGACAGCGGAGTTCAGGTCGGCCGGCGGTAGTAGAGGAAGTACGCTCAGAGCTTTCATTCACTCATATCGCCCCGACCTCAAGTCAAAAAAATTGGATCGGAAAAATCAAGGTAAATCTGCGTGGGAGGGTGTTGGTTCAAAGGCAAGATTTAAAAGTTTTAGCTTGTCAGCCCTTCTGTTTTTGAAAGCCAAGACAGTTATACTGTATGTAAATAATATCGCACTGTACTGATGTAAGAGGGCCTTAAAAAATGAATGCCAAGACTAGACTGCACAAAGTCTTTCTACTCGCAAAGAACAGAGACTGTCACCCAAAGCCAAGATATATCCCTCATAAATATATGCCTATGCAATGAATATGCGTGCGCATACACACACACAGACACACACACACACAGACACACATACACACACACACACACACACACAAAAAGCACAAACTAAAGCTTGATCAGGGGGCAAATGGGATCAGCAGTTGGTTCACATGGATGCAGAGAGCACTTTCAGTTATCCTCTAAAATATTCCTCAGTGTTCAATTTTCAGAGGCATCGAAGGCTGGAAGGCGAGTCCCTGCAGACAGCGTTTATCAAAGCCCGCCATATATCAAAGGGCCCATGCGCCAAAATGCTCCAACTTGCCACATGATGAATCATTAACCAGTTAGAGGGTTTGGGGAAGGGAGGGAAGGGGGGGGGGGGGTCTACTAAGCTGGGGAGATGGTTGAGAGGAAGAGAGGAGGGTGGGGTGGGGGGTTGATGACTGCTGTGCTCTGTGCTCAAGATGAACTCCTCAAAGGGAGCCATCGAGGCTTAGAAAACTTCCTGCATCAAGATTCCTCACCTCAAAGTCAAAAATAATTACTGTTGGATTGGGATCAACCCTTGGTAGCAGAACGGAGCACAGCTACCACCTATCTGCATCGGAATGAAGGGATCTGTGTGTGTGTATGTGTGAGTGTGTGTGTGTTGGGCATATGGTCACATGGGCATATGGTCCGCTCTGTGTGTGCCGCGGGCCGCACGTCGCCATTGAGCCTGCGCCACAGCTCCCCCTGGGGGCCCGGGGTGGACCCAGGCGGTGCTGGTGCCGGTCCATGTTTAGAGCGGCAGGGCTGGCCCAGATAAGCATGGCGTGATCTGGCAGAGCCAAGGATAGGAAACGAGTTCCCCCCTTCTCTGCCCCACATTCGCTGATGAAAAGGGAGTACAGAGTGAGAGAGGGACTCGGTCTCCCCTCTCCGACTCCAAAAATGTGGTGGTGGTGATGGTGTTGGTGGGCGGGGGGTGTCATCAGAGAGAGGGAGGCAGGGAGAGAGGAAGGAGAGAGGGAGGGAGAGGGAGAGGAAAGGAGAGAGAGAAAGGAAAGGAGGGAGGGAGGGAGGGAGAGACTGGAAACGATCATAGCCTGAACAATTTCACACCAACTTACACAGTCCTCTATGCCCCATAGATAGATACAGTGGCTCAAATTGAAAATGGTGACAAAACGCTGTGTGCATGTGTGTGTTCATGTGTATGTCCACATGTTGAGTCAATCAAGAGGCACCAAAAGAAAATCATAAACAAAATTAAACTGAAATAACACTGAACTGAGAGGCAGAGGCACATAGCAAAGAGCTAAGGACAGCCTGAACGGCAGTTCAGTATCGATACCGCTGGAAGTAATGCTTACGTGCACCTACCAATATCCTGTCCTCTGATTTGCCGTTTTTTGTTTCAAGTTTGATGCCACGAATGAACTTGATTGAAGACTTGTCGATGAGCTTCCTGATGCTTTCTACAAGTGAGAAGGAACAGGGAAAAATGTTAACCAAAATATGCATATTCAGGTGAACATTGTCATCGGTTGATGAGTTCCGAAATAGTCGATTTAACCTGATGTCCATCATCATTAGAAACATAACCTTGACATTTATGGATTGGGCCTAGTAAAACATTCAGTCAAGCGCTCACATCAGCACACTGCAATTTATAAGATTGGCACAAATGACATTTACACAAACAGTTAGTGAAAACGCATGCGCAAATGCACACACACGCACACACAAACACACACACACCATCATCATCATCATCATATTCAATTCCAAGTTAATTGATTTTTGCCAAGTCATGCAAATCTCAAAACACTCCTAGACATATGCTGATCTTTGAAATGTGAGCTCCTGACCCCTACAGTACAAACAGACCACAAAAGAAAAAGAAAGGCAGATGCAAAGAAAATGGCATGAAAGCGTTGTGGCTGAATGGATGAGTGGGTAACAAACTGAGTGTGTTCCTAGCACACTGCAAAGAGACATGTACCTGCACTTGCTGCTTGTAGAATATGCACTCTTAAATGGAATAACACGAGGTAGCATGCATTATTTACCCACGATAAGAACTAGTATGCAAGCTGCAGTACAGAGGAGGTATGAGGGGTGGAATATGTGCTTTTTGTAAGCTAGAGGAGGGATGGGGTTGACAGGTGCGTGAAATGAAAAGCTGGGATTCCCTCCCTACTCTAATTACGGTATAGTAGCTAATAGATCTATCAGGGGTAATTAAGAGCCTCGGTCTCAGTGTGTGTGTGAGAGAGAGAGAGAGAGAGAGAGAGAGAGAGAGAGAGAGAGAGTGTGTGTGTGAGAGGAGAGAGAGAGAGAGAGAGAGAGAGAAAGAGAGTGTGTGTGGTGGTGTGTGTGTGTGAGAGAGAGAGAGAGAGAGAGGCTAATCTTTGTGAGTGTGTGAGTTTTTAACGCGTAGTGATCTAATGTTCCCCGCGGCTGCATCAGCATGGCCCGGACGTCTGCCCAAAGAGCGGGGCGGGTGAGTGAGTGAAGGGGGCCGGGACCCAGCGCAAGCATTTAACAAAACCAGCAGGCTGCGAGTATTCCTGACACCAAAATGATGGCATATTGAGTACTTACATATACACACAGGCACAATAAAAGAAACTCGGTGCCAATGCTATATTCAATATGCCAGTGCATACACAGCACTTTCTGCGTGGGTATTTTTAAGATGACTGTGATATTTGCAGGGTAGCCTATGTGATTATTATTATTATTATTACCATAACGCAACGAATATGGCCTTAGGCTGGGGTTTAATGTGAGCCAACCCGCGGGGCAACATCGACCAGAGAACAGTAGCTTTGCATTATCACATGCAGTTCCCAGAGCATAGAAACCTAAAACGTGAATAAGAATTCATAATTTAGCACAAAGCTAAGGTTGCAACATAAGCATGCTGAATAACATTTAAAAACGTGCGTTGCGTCAGGTAGCCTAGGTCGCAGCTAGACACACAAACCGCATCGTTTGCTAAAGCCCATCGGTCCGTGGATGTGGACGGTGATGCTCTAACTGATGTAGCCGTGGTCCCCGTCTCTTACCTGTGAGTTCCCTGGAAACGCTGACAAAACAGGAGGATGTCTCTTTGGAAGCCATGTCTCTCCCTCTCTCTGCCACCACCCCTGTCTCCCTCTCTCAGCGATGAACGGCACGGATTTCTCCTCTCCCATGCATTCCACCAGTAGCCTACGTCTGACTGCACTATCACTCCCAAAGCGAGAGAGAGAAAGGGAGAGAGTAGAGGTGGGTGGGTGGGGGTCGAAGGGGGTGGGACGAGAGATGGAGATAATCCTATGAAAACGATAAAAGGCAAAACCATGTATGTGACACGAAGTTTAAAAATAGGCAGTTGTTTGTTTAATCCAATCTAGGGTGTTCACAGGCACACAGAGGAGAGCATTATTGTATCACAAACTCCAGCTAAGCAAACACCCTAAATAAAACCCTCTGTGATTTGTAACCAAATCATAGCCAAATTAGGATCACCATTTGAAAGACGCACTCTAGTATTTTGCAAAACATTTCATCTTTGGGCAGCAATAAGGAGAGAGCAGACCAATGAGAGGAACAGACATTGCAATTACCCTTGATGGTTTTAGGAGTAAAGGTCATGCCGCCTCATTTGGTAAAAGTCAATGTCATTCACGATATCCAGGTAGAGAACATGGCATTTCCTGTGCCAAGATTAAACATGATTGATGATGAGACTTTCCTATTTAGGACATAGGCTACCTCACCACTTTATGGATTAAAAGTGCCATGTTGTCTCTAAACTCGTGTATTAATTTTCTTAACAGGCAATTGAAATTATATTATTCTTCACATCCAAACATCAGACCTATTGTGTTATGCTGTCATCCTTTTTTGCAATTTGCTTGAATCATGATGGAAAATTTGTTTGAAAGTTCTACTGAATCAAGATGGAAAATATTAGGCTACACTGACAGATGCTTTGTTTATAAACTTATTTGATACCTTGAAATAAACCAAAATCACACTGAGGCTTAGAAAAAATAATGCTGTAACATATGTCTTGGCCATGGGTAAAGGAACAACAGGAGAAAATTAATAACAGACATTAATGAAAGCCATATAGTAGCCTACATAGTATTGTCTGTGGGGCACTCAAAGCTAAATCAGTCTGACATTAGCAATAAAAGATCTGACATATAGTTCTCCAAAATGTGCAATCTTGTGAAGTGAACAGTGTAATTTCACTTACTAACCACATGAGAGCAGTAGAAATATTCACATCTAAGGGTTCAAAGGGATCTAATTTGTCTGTAGGACAGCGATTTTTGGTTAAGTGCTCTGTGTCCCCTGACAGTCTGAAAGATATGAAATGTCTTTTTAATTAGTAGAGCCGAGATTTAAAAACCCAGACTGAGGTGGAAAACACTGAAATGTGACCTTAGAGGCTTGTGTTATCTGAAAATCCCATTTCTCATGTTTCAAGGCTCAGGATAGTCTGTTCAACCATTTGGATGACTATGTCCTGCGTTGATTAAAACGCTTGATTAAAACACTTCTTTTTTTTTTAATTATACAAACTTATTGACCCATCCATGTTGATTGGTTGAGGTATTGTATGTAGGCTATCAAAACTTGTTAGATGGAAGTATTATTATTTCCCCCTTGTTTCTTTGGTGTGGCCATTAGGTTAAAGGTTAAATTGAACACTACCTTTGTCTCACAGCTATTGAATTTTTGAAGCACACGGCTTGCACCATCCCCTACTAATTAGCCACAAATGATGTCATACTAAATAGTCAGAGGATGGTATCATCCCAGAAGAAAGCCATGGGGAACTGATTATCCAACAACTGTTTGATAAACTGATTATTTATAGCTAATTATAAAGTAAGAGCTTTGTTTTCTCATTTCAATTCAGTGTTCTTTATATCGACCTCTGGAATAACAATGGCAAGTGTAGTGGTCTCCAGACACACTTACCTCCAAACCCCAAAACAAATATTGTTTAGCAGACAGCGTCAGCATACGCCACGGCTGCTGCCCGAGACAAAATCACTCTGTGAGCGCAGACTAGCACATGGCAGTGTTTTGACTTCAGATTCACTAAACCCTGTGGTTGGGAAATTGCAGAGTTTATAGAGAAAACCTGAAGATACCAATAGAATGGTTATATTGAATATAGCAGCACTGCTTAGTATAATTTCAGGCTTTGGTTGCACTGAAGTCATTCTGTCAGTCCATCACAGATTTAAATCTATATTTTGATAACCCTTGCACAAATCAATCACTGAGTGTACTTCATTGTATACATCAAGTCAGTAAGTAAATGTGATGCTTCCAAATTGATGACACCTGATTAATCTCCTAAATGATGAACCATCTAAATTCTAGAATTAAATCTTATATCCATGTAGGCCTACTGTTTTCTTACTTACCACCTGTTTTGAGCTGCCACATTTGAAATTAAGACCTTGACAAAAAGGTTTTATTTTTATGTGTAGGTGGTATAGCCCAGCTTCTGAGATGTACAGTTCCCTTTAAGCCACCACCATCTTTTTTCCAGCCCTTTCAGATGGATAAGTAACCTTGTTCTACCAATAGCAAAACTAATCCAGCTTCAATATGAGTGAGGTGAGACAAGGCCCTTTGACGTAAGTCGTGTGCTTCATTGTGGTTAAGGTCCATTACCAATGCTACCATTTCAGAAAGGCGAATGTGGCTTTGATGAGTCACAGGTATTGAATAAAATAAGCTTGGTCTGTGAACTGAACAGAGATAAGCCCTCTCGCTCTGTTCCGTAGATGCGCAAGGATCCAACATCTTAATTCAGATGTAGAATCTTCTGGGCTTTGATCAGACCCCATTCTTTCATCTCCCCATACCTTCACTGAATGAGGGAAATCAACTTGATAAAAAAAAAAAAAATCTTGCCGTTCCCATCTGTGTCTGGTGTGTGGATGAGACACAGTGAGAGAGGTACATGCAAGGCATCCTGCCCACTCTCTTTGATCAGCCAGAGAGAGAGAGATCACTGAAGTCAGATGCGAGTGGGATTTCTTACCTCTGCTTTCCTGTTTAAACAGTGTGAACTCCAATGGCATGTGGATAAACACACCTTTACTTTACTCTCAACATCTGTTTCTCTAAACATTGAAAAAGACATGACAATAAGCAGATCCTACTACACAGTAGTAATGTGTGATTATTGGGAGACCCCCTTAATGACCAAGTAAAGCCAATCATACATGCACATCATGGAATAGTTTTAGTGTTTTATTCACAGGAATGTATGGTGTTAGCAATGCACAGCTTAGACCGTCTCCACTAGGAAGAGTTACCAATGATACACAATAAGGATCATGGGGACTGGAATGGAAATAGGAACGTAAAAAAAAAAAAAAAAAAAAAATTCCAAACCCAACAACTCTGAATCTTTAAAGGCTGCAGGCCTGGAGCTTCTTGTCGGCCTGTTTCAGGGAGATCCAAGTGTTCAGCATAGAGGCACGCAGCTTGCACCACACCATGTGGTTGGTCAGGCCGAAGATCTGAGCGGCAAACTGGGCCGCAGCCTCTGGCGAGAGGATAGTGGAGCAACCCAGCCCTAAAGAACAATCAGAGTAGTAAACAGAGTAGTAAATATGGTGAAACAAAACCATGCCAAAACCACCGATAGATACAAGCATACATGCATACATACATACACTACTTTAGGTGCACCTTCTCCCCTAATGGAGAAACAAAACCACAGATATATAGATAGGTACATACATGCCCTCCCATCCCCCAACCACACACACAAAAGTTTTCTTTGTATGTGGGATGATGTCAATTCCACAACATCAAACTCTAATCCAGTTAGGTGCACCTATCCCACTTAACCAAGCAAAAATCACATTCACAGATCTGCCCCCATCCCCCAGTACCCTGCTGAGGCTTACTCACCACTTGGCATGCGGAGGGACGACCACACGTCCTGAGCCCCCCAGTCTGGAGTGATGGGTGGGCAATTGATGACTGGGTAGGCCGTGTTGCCCGACATTACCGGGCCCAGGCCGTTGCTTCTGCCTGCCACCGCCACAAACACAGTTGGCATGCCGTCCCCTGGGAGAGAGATAAAAATCGCTAATCAGATGCTTTTGTCGCTTGGGCAGTTTCCCGGACAAGGATTACCACAGGGGCTGGTCTCCCCGCCTTTGAGTGCCACTGTTCAGTTCATAGACTGTATATATATAGAACAGTCTATGGTTCAGTTTAATCCACACATGGGAAGTAAATGAACAGTGGACAGTGCCACTGTTAATGTATTCTACGTATGGGAAATTGTCTATAGCATTTAAATGACTGATAAGGCCTTGCGGTGCTCCGAACTAATTGTCCCTAGAGCGTCGTTTTCTAGCAAGCTAGACTGTTTAAAAAAACAGGTGCTAAATGCCAAGCAAACGGAAAAGGCCAAAAGCAATTTTCAAATCCCATAAGATTTTGTGCCTGATCAATTTGAATATTTTGCTTTGTCTAAGGCCACAGGGATCCTGAGAGCTATTTGCCTTGTATATTCAATCTCGGGAGATAACGGGACCTAGCCATTTTTTTTTAAGAGAGAAAACAGATGCAACCTTGAAATACATCAAAGTCATCTAAAGTAGGCCAGCACACTCAAACAATGAAGTCTACTGAAGACAGTTTGCAACAAAATAACAAACAAGCAATGGTGATGCATGGACTACCCCTCTGAAGGGCAATAAGCCAGTAAACTACAGACGCTCAACCTCAGAGTGTGAATGCTTCTTCAGTTTAAAGGTTGTTTTTTTGGCATTTTAATAAGGTCTTATACTTGGATATTATGAAATAGGACCCAATAAATTACATTTATTGCATTAAATCTACAAATTACAAAAAGCATTAAATCTATCCATTTAGCCAAATTCACCTTTTTAAGCTAAACAAAGTAACGTCGAGTAAAGAAATCTGGTGTCTCTGGCTTGAAAGGTAATGTAGTTTCCCAAGAGACGTTCCAGAAGTATTCTGAAAGCATCTCTCTTTTGACATTAATGGCCGAATGAGCCCATTACTATGAACCCAAATGAGCTCGTAACTAACCCTGATGATGCAGGAATGCATTTGCACTGGCAGTCTGGGGTGCTTTACCTTCATACTCAGCCTTGATGCGGAGGGTCTCATCTGGGCCTTTGTGTGCAGACGTGACCCGGAGGATGCAGGGGATTCCGTAGGAGCCACAGGCCTTGCGGATCTTCTCACAGTGGGCCATGTCTGAGGTCGAGCCCATCAGCACCACCACCCGGCCTGAAGCCTGGGGCTCCAGCAGAAGCTAGACACACACACACACACACACACACACACAAATTAAGTATTCTACAACCGTTAGGTCTGGCTAAACTATTTATTCATTTTTGACTGGATGCAAGGCCATCTTTAAAATTGCTTAATTGTCAGTGGAACTGTTGCATAAAAAGCAATGTGGCATTTGTAAAGGATATACTCACAGCTGTGGATACATGCAGCACTGCCTTGAGTATATCCTTTACCAACCCCTCTCGGGCCATATTGCTTAATTATACAGCATCCCATTTGCACATCTGTATGTCTGAACATTAACTGGATTTAGACAGGTGGGGATAATGATAAGTTGGCTACATAAAAGACTTAATCATAACCACCTATACAGATAAACAGAGTACCGGTAACCCTCGGATGAGTACAAGTTAGACTATGCACGGTGTTAAAGGCAAGACTTTGTCCAGTGGTTACATCTTTGAAGGGTAAATAGGATCTTACAAATGACCACACATAATGTGATAAAGAGCAATAGAAAAACATCTTGTGTAATACAATGTCACCAACAGATGGCGCCAAACCAAAACTATACAAACAAACTTGTATGTCTCAAAAATGTGCCACATGTTCAAATAGACATGGTGCAATCATAGGTTGTGGAGTTCACCAATGGAATTTATAGATCTCCTATTTCAAAAGATCTTGAGGTTTAGGGTTGGCCATTTAGGGTCACTGTTCAGGGATATCTGGGGTCAGAAGATCAGAAACTGGGGCAGGGGCAGTCTACAGAAGATAGCCTTTGTCAGACAAGCTCATGTGAGTCTATGTACTGATTAGAGTGGCGATGACAAAACTCTGAGCTTGTCCTAACACAGATAGCAGAGAGATGTCACATGGGTTCAGTACCTACCTGCACTCGCTCAGCGACCCACTCAAAGTTCCTCTTCACCATCTGCATGGCCTCAGGAGTCACCTCCTTTAGGTCACGGTAAACCTGGCAGACACATCACACACACATTACACTTCCAGATCAGTGAACCAGAGCATAGTCATGAACGCTACAGGACAAACACAGCCACAGTAGAAATAATGGAAATGTGTTTAACCTTTTGACCGATAATGTACAAAGATATTTTATTTTATTTATTTAATTAATTTTAAAAGAACCATTCTTTGTACAATAACGTCAATAAAGAATTTCAATCAAACACAAATTTGAAGCAGGGTTGGGTTGCTATGCCCAGTTTAGTTTTAACTATTGAAAATGTATAATGATATTACAAAGTTGGTATTATGTTGATAAATATGATTTCATACAGACGGCTGATGCCTGACGCCTGACGCAATAAGGCATTCAAATTATAGCAAGGGTCTCTAACTTGTACATTCAATCCTTCAAAATGACAACAACAGCGCCCATATCCAATCTATTAAAAGTCCTTTCAAGGACAAAATGGGGAGGAAATAATTTTGCCACAACATGGTTTAAACATAATTTAAGAGTCAATGCTCCTGCTGCTTGCAGACACGTACCTGTTTGTCCTTCTGCTGGCTGCGGTCCCCAGCTGGCCACAGTCTCCAGGAGTCGTTGTCGATCACATCAGCCAGCACAATCTCCTTGGTGGTCACATTCACGCCAAACTCAATCTGCAAGCATGCAGACAGCAGGATTCAAAAATAATCAGTATCCATGTCATTAGTAGGAGACCAAAGAGTTTAGATGCAGAACAGTCTTGACGGCATGGCCTTAAATATCAAAACTAAAAACTAAAATTAGTCCATGCTCATCAACATAACCTACAATTCTTTATTATAAAAAGTATAAGTATGTATAAGTATATATACTCTTTTGATCCCGTGAGGGAAATTTGGTCTCTGCATTTATCCCAATCCGTGAATTAGTGAAACACACTCAGCACACAGTGAACACACAGTGAGGTGAAGCACACACTAATCCCGGCGCAGTGAGCTGCCTGCAACAACAGCGGCGCACAGGGAGCAGTGAGGGGTTAGGTGCCTTGCTCAAGGGCACTTCTGCCTACTGGTCGGGGTTCGAACCGGCAACCCTCGGGTTACAAGTCCGAAGCGCTAACCAGTAGGCCACGGCTGCCCCAACCAGTAGGCCACGGCTGCCCCCCCCAAAAAAAGAACCATCAAATAACCATGGGGTTTAGGCAAATAAACATATTATAAATGCCCAGAAAACAATCAATAAGCCACCACAGTCCAGAACCAACTGGCCCAATCGGGTGCAGTTTACCTTCATGTCCACCAGGGTGCAGTTCTGAGTGGCCCAGGCCCTCTCCAGGACCTCAAAGATGGCCACCGTGCTACGGTTCATGATGTCCACCTCGCAGCGGCCAATGGCCAGGCCGGCCAAGTCGAAGTTAGCCGCCAACACCTGTTCCTCTGACCACTGCGGGTCGTTGTTGGCGTCATCCTGAGGGGGTGTTTGTAGTAGCGGAGTGGTTTGGTAAATTCGGCTACAGTGATAATGCTCAGGATAGGATTAAGAAACAGCATATTCAGGATATGGCTGCTATGTTTGGTTTCAAAACTGAAGAAAGACTGTAGACTGGAGGAAGAGTAGACTGAAGATTCTGAAATACTTTCATGTCTTCTAGATTTACCACATCAGCTTTATTGGCAACTTTAAATATGACAAACTAAAATGCTCCAATTCATCACCTCCAACATCATTAGTATGCAAACTAGGCTACCAGTTTAAAAGGGAATGGGATTCATGTGCGCGTCAGCAACCTAATCCAATTACCTCAACATCAATTTTCACATGGGTGTAGTAGACTTTGATCTCATAACACCCACTCACCTTAAAGAACATCTCCATCTTGAGAGGGGAGAACCGGTAACCCTCCTTCACCCCCGGATTCCTCTTGAGGAAGGAGCCGGTGGCAACCCTCCGGCATACCCATTCGATGGGGATCATTTCACAGCGGGTGGCCACAAAAGCTGTCTCTGAGGTCTGTCGCACAAAGGCCGTCTTGATGCCTGTGGGTGGATGAAGGTCAAACGGCACAAAGGCAAGGTTGATTAGAAATGACAAATTAAACATGAACATTCAACTGGTTTGCCTTCCAAGTCTTAGAGTGTGAAGATCTGTTATCTGTGGACATTAAATGGGTCATTTGTGAAAAGACAAGGCAAAGACAATTTATAATTTGCTTATGAAAACATACAAGTGCGTGCGCACACACACACACACATACAAAGGCCTCTCGATCGCACTGAAATATCTAGCACAATCAGCAATCTTGAATAAAATAGTAGCAAAGTGGTGAGTATTACGACATAACCTTTTTTATAACAAGGCTTCACAGACATGACTGCAGAGAATAAGAGGGGGAATCATTACTGATAACGTAACAGACAGAACCAAAAAGGTCAAGTCTGACCCAGTTACGGACTGGTTAATAATGTGTGGAAAAATGTAAGAGTGATAAAAAAAAAAGTGATAAAAAAAAAAGTGACAGTGAGTGTGTGTGTGTATCCAAGAGAGAGAGAGAGAGACCAGCATCACGGTCAGCTTGATTAAAGAAGGTATGGCTGTGTCACATGGCAGTCATTTCCAGAGTCTGGCATCATGAGATGCACGCTGGTCACACTTACATCGATTCACAAAAAAGAACTGCTGAGGCAAGTGGGAACCATCTTCAAATTAGTAACACTGTGGGCTTGCAAATCAAGTGTCAAACAATACAAGTTTGTTACTGTGTTTCAGACAGAGCATTGGGCTCATGACAGAACTGCTCACTGGTGAGAGTGTGTGCGTCCGAATCTGGGACTTTCAGTGAAATCTTTTCAAACCGTGGTAATCATCAATACCTGCTTCCTGCAGCAGCTTGAACACGCAGCTGGTAGTCTTATTGGCTATGGCAGCCTTCCCTTCCATCTGATCCTTCCTGACCGCATTTCCCGCCGTGATCTGGTCCTTCGACTGCACCAAGACATGACCAGGCTCATCCGGGAGCTCGAAAATCTGCTTGGTCTTTCCCTCGTTCAGTTTCTGGCCAAGTTTCAACTCTATTTGAAACAGGTTAAAAAAAAAGATTGAACAACATGGCCGCTTCAACTTAACACAACTCGATGTGCAAAATAATGATGAATAGTCCAGAACAAAATTTTCGCAGCCAGATAGAATCAGTGTAATGGTAAATTATAGCATAACCACAGTTTCAATTAATACAATGCAGAATAATTGCAACGGAGTGGATTACCCGTAGGAATACATTTGCTGACAAGGTAGAAAAAGTTTGTGTACAAACAGAGGGGAGGATAGTTTAATGCAGCTGGAAAATCAAGTTTGATCGTAGGAAAAGTTCTTACCTGAGGTGGTGGACGCCATATCTGTTATATATCGATGTTCCTGCAAAATAACAATCGAGTTTTTAATTTGCGATTAAAAGCACATTTATGTTCTCTACCATTAACGTTACCATCTTCACAAACTGTCCAGCTAAGTTGACCAGCTTACCTGCCGACTTGATGGGGAAACGCGATCAACCAAAGACAAGCTATCAGAGTTGAAAGCGATATTCATATATCTTGTGTCGCTAATTACGAAACACTGTAGACAGATTCATTCAAAACCAATGGGAACCATGCTGCCCCAACCACGTGGATAGTCCTCCCTTTTGCTAAAAAAAAAATGAGACTGTTCTATCTAGCCTGACGTTGTTATTCTATCAGTATAAGTTTGTTTTACCCTTCTGTCCACTGTAAACCTACATTTTCGTTACCCAATTCACCCGTGATTGATTTTCTGCCAAAGAAGTACGTATAGAGTAGCCTACGCATACAGAGTAAGTAGAGTTGTAGGCCTAGCAGCAAAAATCGATAGCTCTACTTTGCTCTAACTTTGGACGAGGGTGGAATTAGAAAAAGCAGCATTCCTGTGTCTTTTGTTTGTATGTATTTCATGCCACTTACTTGACGCCGGTAAAGTTTGAACCTTTTTTAATTTCAGGAAGAAGCACGTGCTTGTCGTTTTGAGCGTGGAGTTACCACGCAGTTACCTTAAAGGACCTTCGCGGGATCTATCGGCTGAAACTGGGCATGGAATTTGAGGAGTCAGGCATCGGAGAAGAATGCGGGGTGTTTGGATGTGTGGCAGCCGGAGAGTGGCCCACACAACTTGATGTTGCCCAGGTCTTAACACTAGGACTTGTTGCATTACAACACAGGTGCGACCAACTTTACTTGAACTTTCTTTATCATCTGTGCTAAACTTGGTTAACGACTTTCTGATTGAAAATATACCTTGCATTTTGATGAAATTACTTGATTAAATAATCGATATCGGGGGTGGTATTCCTTCCATTCCATTGTATGGCAACATTGATATAACTTTTTTGTTTAACCAAATGAAGCGCTTTAATAGTATTCTGGAAGCAGTTGATGAGACCGCTCGGTCAGTCAGGCGCTGCTGCCCTCTTGTTATGGTCTTAAGTCCCCAGGTCGGTAAAGCATTTAACGCACCTGAGCTGGGGATGGTGTAGCCATTGAACAAACAGAGCTGATTTCAATGATTGGGATGTATTGATCCTGTTCCTCTTTGCATTGAATGTCTACGTTTCCAGACCCAGACCAGTTGGTGCTGTCATTCTCGTCGTCCAAGTCTCGCTGGAGACGTTTGAGAGGCACATTGTCTAAAAAATACAATTAAAAAAAAAATTACAATAACAATTACAATAATTAATATTTAAAACTATACAATTAAAAATACTCTCAGGTTAAATAGATAATGAACAGTGTCTTTACATCACTATCCAAGGCTAATATCTAAGTCATGCATATTAAAACAAATGATCTAGGGAGACAAAAATATCAATAGGCCATAGGCTAGGCCAGTGGTTTTCAAAGTGGGGGCCGAGAGGGGGTGCCAGGGGGGCCTCAGCAAGTAATAAAAAATAAAAGCAATAAATAAATACATTTGAAAAAAATAAATATATACCTATTACTATGAGGGGAGGCTGTTATACAATGGCATTATAATAATTTGTTGCCTATCTGAACATTATATTTTCCATGATGATGACTAGGAATAATAGTAGAGTGATGGCTCTCATATAGCAGAAAAGCCCCAAATGCAATTTTTACACACTGTATGCTCCATCGCGAAATTCTTGTGGCTAAAATAATTATTACTGTAGGATTAGCTTAATGTATTTTTACATTTGCTGTAGTATTGTTGATGGGTTTAATAACACATAAAGGGGGTCCTTGGCCAGAACCTAGTGGTATTTGGGGGGCCTTGTTGTGGAAAAGTTTGGGAACCCCTGGGCTAGGCTACTTCATGAGACCCACTGCTTTGCTACTAGATCTTCAAATTGAAGGTCTTAAGGAATAAATCATTTTGTGACAAACTCAGATTGCACATCTCACGGGACTGGTTTCGTTTTGGCCCAGCTTTTTCTAACTTGGTCTAATTCTGTTATGTCATTTGCAGACAAAGTTCAATTTGAAATGTGTGCACATGCAAGTTATTGTGCATTATAGAAAGGGAAGGTATTCCTATAACTCTACTGTATGTTAAAATTGTAGAAATATGTTAAAGGTTAAATATTTTGTCCCATGACCTGTCTTGACCTCTCTTGGTTTTTCTTCATCATTCTTTTCTCATCAGTAGATTGGATTAGATTTTTATTCTCTCCCAGGTCATGAGACTCAATCACACCGTGGGTAGTTAGCCTACATGTTAAGCCATTCATGACTTAAATGAGGGACACCATCCCTGCAATGTGGAGATCATTATGATGACCAACCTTCATCAGTAGCCTTCCTCTTCCTTGTCCGGTTTGGCACCGTGTGGTCTGTCTGTGACAACGTGGACTCGGCAATCTCTGCAGACACGCATGCATACAGAAGCCAATTTTACGGTGTTGGACATGCCCATTTATTTCAGGCAAACATACTGTTAGACATTCACTGGGAGCTATAACATTTGACACAAAGACAGAGAGACCTGTTCACGCTTTGCAGCATGCTCTGCATGTCGAACGTTAAACTGACTTGCTTACAAAGCTAGACATTGATTGTTGATCTGATTGACCTTCCACTTTGAGTGCTTTGCTTTCAAATGGCTATGCATACTTTTGGTAGATGTTCGCTTTACCTGGCAGAGTTTGCACAGAACCTCATTCGTTTTTTTGGATGGAGACCCACACAGACTTTTTTGGCCGTAGTCTGTTGCTTTGCATGTTTGTTCTGATTACACAGCGGAGGCACCCACTCTGACTGCGCCTGCTTTATCCACACCTGACCAGAGGGAATTAGCCCTGGGTTCCCTACACCAACCCAGGGCAAACAGCTTGGTGCATTACCGCCACCTTCTGGTGATGGCAACAAGCTATTAAAAGATACAGGCCTATATTAGAATTTTTAAAAATAAATGAATGAGACTAATTTTGATCTAGCTCACGCAGTTGCGTGTAGTTAAAAAAGAAAACTTTTGCCAGTGTGACCTACAGCAGTGAATCTCAACCTTTTTGCCCACAAGGCCTCCCTGTGTGAAATATTCCAGGTCTCCCCATAGGTAGATATGATAACCTGTCTGCTTGTCATCATTATAACTTCCAATGCAGTCAGACAAACTCATCCCATTAGACATAGAAACATAAAAAAAAAAACAATTGCTGTCTCAGTGATTAAATATCACAAGCAGAATGTTATTTCCATTTTACATGCTTCCATGACCCTTATCAGCCACACAGCGTCCCTCAGCATAATTTTCCGACATTCAGGGCAGTCCGATAGACTTTCACAGACCCTCGCACATTGAAAAATGACAATAAGGCAGTACCCAGTACATTTAAAATAGATGACAAGGGGTGAATACCAATTTTTGCATCATTTTGCTTTTAAGATTTTGTTGTTCTGTAATGTGTCTCATTCATCAGTACTTCCATATATAACGCTGATAGGTTCCACCATTCCCTTAAAACAAAAATATTAATGCCAAAAATTTAAAGACTCATTCTTATCCAAATTTAAATAGAGATTAATTTAAGTGTATAAAAAGCTGTCCTTATAAATCTGGGTATTTCAGTTGATAAATTACGTTTGTTTGAAGTAACTCCTCAAGGCATGCCTGTTGAGAATGACTGACCTTCAGTGAATTATGTTCCAGTTGCTTAGCTGGCTCAGCAGTTGTAGCTAAATGTTACCAAAGCCAAGGCCATGGATTTGATTTCCAGAGCGAGTAACTGATAATAGTACTTGAATTATTGTAATTCTATGAACACACTGTATACCCACTAAGCTGTTTTACATCCAATTATTCAAATGTCTGTCCATTTATATGTACGATTACCATTGTATGCAAACTATACCATCTTATCACACACCATCTTGTGCATACTATGGAATTTTGTCAGTAACATTACCATAAGCTGCAAGTATGCCAATATGTTATATCCTGATGCATATGTTATATCCTAGGCTGGCCTTGAACAGATGGGTCCACTCATGAGTTGGGTTCTGCTCAAGGTTTCTTTCTGTTCCTGATTTGTCCTTGTGTCCTTAGTGTTTGGGGACTACAACTCTGAGCCCAGTTCTTGGCACTATCTAAATAAAATGTAACTGAGATTATTTGAATACATTTAGATGTAAATCAGTTATTTAAAAGCCATTACCTCTCATGGCCTTGTAGTTCAGGCCTTCGTTACGCAGGATGGCACTTTCTTCAATGAAGGGAGTGTCCAGGGTGGCTTTGGGAAGCGTTCCATCTGACTTCATTGAGATGACCTCCACTTCCTCCTGCAACTTTACCTCTACTGCATCGATGCTCTTGGAGCCTCTCAGGATGTTCTCGACCATCACCCGTGGCTCATACTGAACAGCAACAAAGTCCCTTGAGCTTTTAGGGTCCGGGCTGGCTGGGACCTGCTCCTCAAAGCCGGCAGCCAAGAAGGGCTTGTTAATCCTCACAACAGCGGTCGTATGAGTTGGCTCAAATGTGTCCATGTAGCCCATGTCCGAGCTGCCGGCAGATCTGGTCAAGATGGTGTCCAGCTGATCGTAGTACTTCATGATGCGCCGAGGGTCGCCTATGTCCGCCTTGCCCCTCTGCAGAGATCGGTAGAGGTACTTGAGGTTCTTGTACTTGGTGCGGCACTGCTTCCAGTCCCGCTCCACACCCTGCTGCAGGAGGCGGCGCGAGATCTGCACGAAGATGTTCTTGTTGCGTGTGGAGTTCTCCAGCTGCCGACGGATGCCCTCTTCTGACCAGATGCTGATCAACTTGTCCACCTCCTCCTCACTCCAGTTGCGACCTGAGTCGTGGACCGTGATCACGTTGAACTTGTCACTGCTGGCCATGCCTATAGTCCCTGAGGAAGAGGGAAGAGGATGTGTCAGTGCTGAGAACACCTGAATGAACTCTGACCTTTCCCCTAAACGTGACCTCTTCCCCTCCAACATGCACACAGTGTAAGTGACAATGTATTCAAGCTTAATCTGTCTTTGCACAGACATATTCAAATGGAAGATTTATGGTGTACAGGACCATGCATGAAAGATGCAGCAACCAGATGGAACTAGTTATCAGAGGGATCATTCTGACTTACCAGAGACTTGTGAAGGTGATGAAGGACTGGAGTTCATTGAGACTCGTCCCATATCCTCAGGAGCTTCATCTAAAAAAAAAAAAGGCATTTTTTTTCCTCTCTGTAAATGTCGTAACACCACACACACACAAACACACACGTCATATTGTTTACCTCTAGGTGAACCAGCAGATTTTTATCTTACCATCATCAATTTTGATGACCTGATCTCCACCAGGCACTCTCATTTGGGTGTTCAGGTTCCCGATCCTCTCCTCCTCCTCTTCCTCTTCCTCACGATCCTCCTCCTCCCCCACGTCCAGCTCCTTGCCCCGCAGTATGGACTCCACCTCGCTGAAGAACTTCATGGCCCTAACCTGGCCGCTGGTGGCCGCTACCATCCCGGCGGCCTGCGTGGTCTTGGCGATCTTGTACTCGTACTTGAGGTTCTTGTACTTGGTCCGGCACTGTTTCCAGTCGCGAACGACACCATACTGCTGCTGCAGCCGCCGCGCCATCTCCTGGAAGATGGACTTGTTGCGCAGCGTGCGCTGGAGCTGCTGCTGCACGTGCCGGTCGGCCCAGACCAAGAGCAGCGCCCGCACCTCCTCGTCCGACCAGTGGCGCCCACCCTCGGAGCCCGTGTACAACACGTGGGGGGTGCTCAAGCTGTCTGATAAAGACAAGAAAAGAGACTGTTAAAGAGGCAGCTAAATTTGATATCATATAAATTCCCTATGAGTTATATTGTAAAATTATTAATGAAATAAGATTAGAATATCATTTTTTATAAAAAAATAATAATTAAATAATTTATCAAAAATAATTATCAATTTTATTATAATACTGTCATGTTAGACAGGTCAGTTAGGTAACTCTGGGTTAATTAACTATCTCACAATATACTAATGAATAATGATCAATATATTCATAATGAAAATTATGAATATTTCTCAGAAAAATGTGTGTTTTTTTATTTTCTTTCTAAAAGCATTGATTTAAACAAGAGTGATTTTACACTGTATAATTAGATGATTACACAGTGGAATCACTGTTGCTTCCACCACTCCTGTGTTACCTTCCTGCAGAGTGACCACAGTGGAAGGGCCTCTCTGATTGGCCAAGCTGCTTTCCTCCACCATGTTGTATAGACCTCTGGTCAGTCGTGGTTCCCCTGTGGCCACAGAGCTGAAAACGGCTGCTTGACCTGACGCTGTCTGCTGGGTCCGGCGGGCCTGGACCCCCAGGGCCTTACACTGTGCCTGACACTCGATCCAGCTCCGCTGGAAGCCCAGATCCCGCAGCCGGCTTGAGAGCCTCTCCCAGTCGGCCCTGCTGTTGTTGTTGTGGCCCTCGCCTGCGCCCCGCACTGCTGCCCCCCTGTCAGGCCACACAGAGAGCAGAGCCTTCACCTCCTCCTCCCTCCATGGTCCTCCTGTTCTCCTCTTCTCCTTCTCCTGGTCCTCTGCTCCTGCTCTCCTTTGTTTCTCTGCTTCTGCCTCCATGTTTGTTTTTGAGCTGCCCTAGAAAGCGGCTCTCTCTCTCGTTTGGTTTTTTTCCCCCTCCCCTTCTCAATCACCCTCCCCCTCTCTTTCTCTTTTCTCACTTCCCCCCTTCCACCCCTCCCCCGCCAGCTCGGTTCCCAAGGCAACCAGGCAGTTTAGCCAGTCAGGAAGAGCGACGTGCGCGGAGCAAGCCTGATTACTGGCTTAAGCTGAGTGGTGCGGGGGAGGTGCTGGCACTAATGCGAGAAGCAGCTTGGCCAATGAGCTGCGAGCACCGCACAGGATTTTTCCAAATAAGGAGAGTGAAAGAGGCTCAGAGGATCCAGGCTGGGAGCAGAGTGCCGACAGCACACTCAACCTGCTCTGCGTGCATGCCCGTGCGCGCGTGTGTCTGTCTCCCTCTCCCTCTCTCTCTCGCTCTCCCCCCTTCTCTCTCTCTCCCTCTCTCTCTCTCTCGCTCTCCCCCTTCTCTCTCTCTCCCTCTCTCTCTCTCTCTCTCTCTCTCTCTCGCTCTCCCCCCTTCTCTCGCTCCATTGCTCATGTTTCCCCAGTACTCTTCTTCTGCAGCCATGCTTCCCTCGCAAACCGGTTTCATCTGCCTGAAGGCATATGCCATTAGTGTGAATCATTCACAGTTGTATTGTGGGAGCATCTTTACTCATTAACTGACTTTTGCATGTGTGACCATCAATGAATTGTTAATCAAATGAAATGACAAATATGTTCAATTGTCTGCTTAATAGTGTGACACTCTCTGAAGTAGTCTGTAGTGACCATATAGCAAACATGGATTGCAAGCATTTGGAAATACATTAAATAATTTTAGGACTTAAAACATATTTTTTGTTTTTATTTTGTTGTTTTGAAGGGGACAAGAATGTGCTGGGATTGTCACAAGCAATGGAGGCTGTCCCCCCATATACACATCCTTGAAGGTACTGTTGTTGGTGGTAACATATTATTAGTATATTAATGCAAAGTGAAATGTTTACGGAACACCATGTATTATATGCACTCTTCATTTTCACCTTTACACACACACACACATACACATTCCTTTAATCCTTACCTGTTTTTATAAGAGAAGCAGATGAAAAATATTTCTCAGTTCTCTTCTGAATCTGACTGCTGACTGCATGGATATTTTACATTCCTATGTCTGCTCTGTTGCCAGTATGATTTGTATTACTATATCTATTATTCCTTTGTCTTTCAAAGCAACACTATGCAACTTTGGCATAGTGATGCTTTTTTTGCACTTTTTGAGATATGACTTTTATCAGGCAACTAGTTTTGGTATAATCTTCAAATTAATTTTGTATATGGCCATGGGAAGGGCAGGCAAACACATGCATCATTCCCATCATCCATCACAGATGTGCACTTTTCTGTTCTGTGTTCCGGGCTGGAGCACACCGCACCACTTTCTATGCAGTGTGCCCTGGAAATAAATATTTGTCGCTTTGCTTTTAATATCTAATGTGAGTATAACCACATGAGGAGATGGAAAGGGAGTCGGCGCAGAAAGCATAGAAATATGTGTTAAGATATATTTGCTCAAGATATGAACTGACCTAATCAGATTCATGGACCAGATTTTTAATTTTCAGAATCTATAAAATGTTCCCTTGGTATGTTTTAAGTTACAATTTTTGATCAGATCAGTTCACATACACAAATCCACTGCTGGATTAAAACGGGTACATTCAATTCTTAATGCCTCAATGTTTTCAACTAGTTTGTTTATTGTTTATCTGTTGTTATTGACTTGCTTGTTTATCTGAATCTCGTCTCTCCCAGGGCATGGGATTAGTAAGCGCGGCCTTCAAAGCTGAGGATCTCCTGAAGCACCGCAATGCGAACCTGGGCATCGGACACACACGCTACTCCACCACGGGCGACTCCGAACTGCAGAACTGCCAGCCCTTCGTGGTCGACACCCTGCATGGCAAGATTGGTGTGGCACACAACGGAGAGCTGGTCAACGCTGCTGCCCTGCGCAAAAAGGTGTGTGTGTGTGGGGGGGGGGTGTGTGTAATATGTAATAAAAACAAAAATTTAATAAAAGTAATCCTTTATTCCAATCAAAACATACAACATCGGCGGCCGATATATTATTAGCCGATAAGTGAAAAAATGAAAATATTATTATCGGTCTGATAACAGAATTCTGGCCGATAATTTGCGCCGATATTTTTTAAAGTCCTAATTTAGGCCTACGTAAGGTCCGTCTGGCTACACTGAGCTACTTGAGCTTGGTTGGCTATACTTTTTCCTCAATATAATGTCAGCGGTGTGAATGTATTTCACCACTCTGTGGAAATCTGTGGATATGCGTTCATTTGGGAATCTGTGCATCTCAAAATCCTCTCGTGAATGATCCGCCATTTAACCTTAACAGAGCGGAGCTCAGCCCTATCTAGAGCCACTGGTCGGGTAAACAAATAAACAAACTCGTTAGTGGGACGGGTACATAAGTAGGCCTAGTTCTGTTGTGTTTTAGTATTATATTTGCATTACTTTAGCTTGGGTTTTGTATTATTACCTAGAAATATGCTAACCATTCGTGCTTCAGTTCCAGACAGGTCATTATAATAAGTTATTAAAACCAACCGGGGCTAACTCCTTTCATTTCTGCTGCAGCAGGTTGTGCGCAACAGAGTAGACGGACATAAGCATAAGATACAGTCTGAGGAGTTTTATTCAGTTACCCGCAGTTGAAACTAAACCTAAGTTTCCCTCACAAACACTGATTTGGTCACTATACTGTAGCTTATTCCAAGCTGAGCCGTTTATGAGCGTTTAGTCCTAAATTAAAACGATTCATACTCTCTAGCCACTCACTCGCAATTCACTGACGTCAGGTTCACTTAAAGGAGCCACACATACTGTAGGGCTAGGCTACTGTTATGTTGTTGACTGCCGTACTATTGAGGACTATTATGAGTTCTGTCCACCATTTGGTGGTAGATAAAATTATGCTTATTAAATGCTTTCCCCAAATCCCTTTTCACAATTTTTTTTCAAGAGTAATATTATCGGTTATCGTATCGGTATCGGCCACAACAAACCAATAAATATCGGTTATCGTTATCGGCCCTAAAATTCCATATCGGTGCAGCCGTCGTTTACCTTCTTTGTCGAGGAGACGACCCTGGCAGCAGAGAACAAAAAGGAACTACAGGCAATATTTAAAGTGAGAACCATTTTGAAATAACTCATTGTTTGGCAGAATAGTAATTCTTACAACTTTTATTACAATGTGTGTGTATCTGTGGACTTGTACATAGATATCAGCTTGTATATTTAATGTATGCATATGGATGCTGATTCCTTTGTTTGTATATGTGTGTGTTTCAGGTAATGCGCCACGGTGTTGGTCTATCCACCAGTTCAGATAGTGAGCTCATCACTCAGCTACTAGCGCTGACTCCACCCATGGAAGAGCTCGACGTCCCTGATTGGGTGGCTCGGTCAGTTCTACATCGAAGCCACTAGTGTTTGTGTATTTAAAAAAAAAAAACATGGATGTATACTATTGATATATTATTCATGTCTGTGTGTTTATTTTTAAAGTATAAAGAACCTGATGAGTGAGACACCCACGTCCTATTCACTCCTGGTGATGCACAAAGATGTCGTGTACGCCATTAGGGACCCTTACGGAAACAGACCCCTCAGTCTGGGGCGCCTCGTCCCAGTCTCTAAACTGCACAGCTCAGGTAGTCAAGCACAAAATTCCTTCTATGTGCAAACTCACTTGGCCAAATAAACCAGATTCTGTCATATCAATAGAAATGTGAACAAGTACACATAGACTTCTTTTTGTAATACTAAATGTGTAATTTTTTTCTTGTGGTTATGAGTACCTAAGAGCGAGTAGAGACCAGAGAGTAGTTCTGATGTGAACATCCTTGTGTTTTACTCTGTGATTAGGTGGAGGAGAAGGAGACACTGAGGGATGGGTGGTTTCCTCGGAGTCCTGCAGCTTCCAGTCTATCGGTGCCAAGTAAGAGCTTATTAGTATAGTCATTGCAAACACTTACTTTCCACAGCAACCCCCTTTCAGGTGAGCGTACACAGGGCTAAATGACCTCTGACCTCCTTATGGGCAGGTATTACCGTGAGGTCCAGCCGGGGGAGATTGTGCAGATCAGCAAACAGGGCATCAAAACCCTGAGTGTGGTCCCGCGGCCTGAGGGAGACCCGCCGGCCTTCTGCATTTTTGAGTATGTGTACTTCGCCAGGCCAGACTCCATATTCGAAGGTGAATCCCACACCGCATATTCCTTTTTAACAGGGGTGCATGTGAACCATGCCACCCTCTAGTTTAGCGTTTATAATTAACAAATGGTATGGTAAATCCATACAGTAAATTAGAAAGACATAAAATTTGTAGACCTTGGCTTTTTAAGCAGCGGTCTTTTGTGTTTGCTGGTGCTACAGGTCAGATGGTGTACACAGTCAGACAGCGCTGTGGAAGGCAGCTTGCCATTGAGGCTCCCACTGACTGTGATGTGGTCAGCACAGTACCCGAGTCTGCTACACCTGCTGCGCTAGGCTACGCCCAACAGGTGAGTCCGGGACCTTCTGGACCACTCCTTGATGCTATATTATGCTACTGTTCTGGTGTATAACAGGGCCAGGCCGTTTAAGATTTTAAAATTCGGGAGGCATTGTGGAGCAACTGGCTACAGCACTCGTGCCATATTTGGGTCCAGGGTGCCCACGTGGACCCGGGTTCAAGTCCGACCGGGGTCATTTCCCAATCCCACCCCATCTCTCTCTCCCACTCATCATTTCCTCTCAGTCTCTCACTATCCTATCAAAATAAATGCAAAGGCCCCAAAAATATATTTAAAAAAAATAATCATAATATATTGCCCTATAAATTTCACACAGAGACATGTTCCTTGCTTTAAGCCCTGATACAAGCATTGGCATTGTGGTGATGTTCAGTCCCTGCTTCAGTCATTGCAAACGCACCTGATTGATTAATCACCCACTATGTGGATACTGTTTTTTATACTTGATTTAGATTAAGTTTTATTTAGTATAATTTGTATTTTAGTATATTCTTTATCTTCTACAGTCCTTATTGCTTAGTTCTGTTTTTTATATTATATACTTTTAATTACTTTTTCTGCTGTTAGTGAATGTGTGTGTGTATGCTGTCTGTATGCTACTGTGACCTTGAATTTCCCCTAGGGATCAATAATCTGTCTGTCTGTCAAACCTGTCTTGTCCGTGCTGCAGGCTGGCCTGCCGTACGTGGAGGTCCTGTGCAAGAACCGCTACGTGGGGCGGACATTCATCCAGCCAAACACACGTCTGCGTCAGCTGGGTGTGGCCAAGAAGTTCGGGGTGCTGAGTGACAACTTTGCTGGCAAGCGGGTGGTGCTTATTGATGACTCCATCGTCAGAGGCAACACCATCTCCCCAATCATTAAACTGTTGAAAGAAGCAGGGGCGAACGAGGTGAAAACGCATCTGGTCTTTTCTAGTTGAAATGATAAAAAAAATGGTCTCCTTAAATAACCAAAGGCCTCTTGGTCTTTATGACAGGTGGATTTAAAAAGTGCATGTGTAGTGTTCCAAACAAGAGAAGAAGGGTTTGAAGAAAGTGGTAAAAGGTGTGAACACTGAATAGACTGAGCTTGAGAGAAGTTTGAGATAGCTGTCCTGTTAAATCTCTTCAGATGCATTCCATGTAGACTCGAGCATTGTTCAGCAATCCTATCCAGGTTTAACACTTTGGCAACACATTGTATTCTGCGATCTCTGCAAATATTTTAGTTGTTTAGCCTCTCTTCCAATCAAAAATGAATAAATAGCTCGACCTGACCTAACTGTTGTATAATTGCACATTAATTATATTACTGACTTCCTAATTTTTCCATGGCACAGGTCCACATTCGTGTAGCATCCCCGCCTATCAGATTCCCCTGCTACATGGGCATCAATATTCCTACCAAAGAAGAGCTCATCGCTAACAGGCCAGAGTTTGAGGACATTGCAGGATACATTGGTGAGCATAATGTCCATGACTGTCTTGACATTTCTACAGAGATGAAAGCATTGTTGAGAATGTTTTATTTTGCACCCATGTAAAATAGTTACAGATCTTGTGGTGCCTTGTTATTTGTATCCTTTTCAAAAAATTAGATGTTATTTTGATTTTGTTAATACAAATAAAGAATTCTTAACCCTCCAGGAAACAAAAAGTTTTAAAATGTGCTTGGCTGAATCAGGCTTGTTTAGATTTTGTTTATACATATTTGTTGCACTGTCTACATTTTTAAATGATTAGTAGTAATTACAAAACATACTGATTGTGCTGGTTGCAATGACTGATGCATTAGATGGGTTCTCTCATGGTTTCCCAGGTGCCACCAGCGTACAGTACCTGTCTGTGGAGGGCCTGGTGTCAGCGGTGCAGTCCGGCATCTCCTTCCACCAGGACAAGGACGAGAGAATCACCAACTCCAACACTAAGTCCGGACGGAGGATGGGTCACTGCACCGCATGCCTGACCGGGAAATACCCAGTGGAGCTGGAATGGTGATCCGAGATCCACTGTAAAATGTAGTCGCTACCACCAACCTGACGGACAGTTTCCGGTACATGGATTCAGCTTTGTCACATGTACAGGAAACCCATCCTGAGGGTCAAAGAACAGCTGGAAAATACTTATTGACCTCCAATTCATGCCACTGAAGAGTCATAATGTGAATTATTTTCAACAGGGTAGTAGAAACGTGGCTAGCCTCAACCTTGGTCACGATAATTCTCCAAATAAAATCTTGCCATAGGTCCATTTCTAGATTTAATGCTAATTGTGGACTGCCAATTAACATTCATTTTCAAGGTCAAAAGTTCAGTTAGGTCTTTATACACCAATAATATTTCAGCAATGGCTTTGGTAATGTTGCTAATACATGTTGTCTAGCAACAGGGGCAAGCCGTTTCTTTCAACGCACACTAAAATCCCAAGCTGTCAAATAGGGATTCACTGGATTTTGTACTATGCTTTTTGTATGTTTATTTTTCTTGTGTATATCCTCCCCCCCGATCACAAACATTCCCTGTTAAGTCAACATTCAGCAAGTGATTTACAATGTTAAATTCAACACTTATGTCACATGTTTTCAGAAGAAAAAAAATAAAGTCCATTTTCCACATGAAATATTTACATAGGTTAACAATTGTTTAAAAGTGTTCAAGATGACATTTGCATTTTTATTTATCCTAAAAGGTATATCAAGGTGTTTTTATTGTAAATGCATGTTAAAATGTTAGATCATTTAGACAAACAGACTAAGATTACCTAACAGACAACAAACTAGTTATACAGTATAATCAGTCTTTTTATGACTTTATAACTATTTACAATTTAGGAGTCAGAGCCATCAGCTTGTATGGCTTAGACAGATTATATACAGAGGTAGTCCTGTCGAAAACCCATGTGTTAAGCCAGTCACCCTCAGCAGAGGAGTCTTCTTCGTGACACGCTGTAGAAAGGGAGAGAAGTAAAATATGAGTTCTGAGGCTGAGTTCAAGAAGGAAAAAAACCTTGCAAAGCATATGATTCAACACAAACAGTTTGCGTAAGCACTTGGAGAAGGCCGGTCTCTTAAATTTATTCAGAGCCTGATGAAAATGATGCAAAAATAGGTTACATTTTCTTTTAATTCTTATATTTCATCTGTAAATGTCTAGGTAGACATGCTGTGCTCACTGCATTTTTAATACAGCATGTTTTGTACACATGTCGATGCTGATAGGACTGCACCTCTGGCACACCCACCATGAAAGAAAACAACCTCAAAAACCTGTTGCACATCGTTGTACTTAAACATGTCCTTCAAACCAGAAATAGTAACAAAAAATTTTGCATTTGAACATGCCCCAGGATTTATCTCTAAATGGCTTTTAAAGCATTTATTCACCGTAACTGATGTTAAGTGATGACGTGAGGATACAAGAAGGCTGCCAATTAAACAGAGATCAGTAGAGTTGAGAATCATGTGCAACCTCTGTAATAAATGCAATCATGCTTTGCGCCATAGTCTTTCCAGGCATGGTGAATACTGATTTAAAGCGATAACAGACAGCATGTTTCTAAGGAGGAAAAGGTAAGTGTATGTATTGTTGCAAATAGAATACAAATAAATCAACTTGACATTGACAACTGGAAAAGGTAATTGGGATGACATTCTCAATTCTTATGCCGATACTGCCCTTTACACAGTCCTACAACCAATACAATTTAACCATTTAGCACATATTTCCCAGTATGCAACTGGAAAGATGATTACTTATTTTGTTCATGAAAAGTTGGGTTGACAAAATACCTGTGTGACAGCCCACTTTCATTCCAGGCCTCTTCTGACATTCCTGCTGAAACCAAACAGAAATATATGATTTAAACGCTTTTGTTAAACGACAAAATAACACTTAATGTTGTTTCTTCCCCCTACTACATTTGGATAATGTGTGTGGAAAACATTCCATTTACCTTCAGTGTCGTGCATCATCTGGTCCTGCTGTCTTCTCTGAAATAAAAATTACAGCATTTTTAAAGTAAATTACATTTGCATCCGTTTCATTTAGTATGATAACGCCTGCTTAATTTAGTGCCACAATTTCCCACCTATTAACCGAGGGTTATACATTGATTTCGCATAATTTCTTCAGCTATGAGGTTAAGACATGGGTGCAGTCAATACATGTTTGCAGTTACATGGTGCCGCTAATACACAGGAAATGACTGAATAATACAATGGGCTCTTACCCAGGATGAAGCATGTGGGCGAGTCCCCAGGCTGGGCCTAGCCCTGGACCTGCCTGATTTCACGAGTCTCATGGCTGCCCTGAGGAACCTGGGACTGGGGCACTGGAGCAATAGGGCCCTGCTGCGGGTGCGCTGCTCCTCTGAGAGTCCGCGCTCTGTTGAGGCCATCATCTCATCGCTGTTACTATTACCTCCTCCCCACTGCTGCTGCTGCTTATGGTGGTGGTGATGCTGCTGAGGGTAACCATGACGCTTGGATGGACTGTACACCTGGGCGCTTTGATGATGCTGAGGGTAACCATGACGCTTGGATGGACTGTACGCCTGGGCGCTTTGATGATGCTGAGGGTAACCATGACGCTTGGATGGACTGTACGCCTGGGTACTTTGATGATGCTGAGGGTAACCGCGAGGCTTTGATGGACTATGCACCTGGGTACTTTGATGATGCTGAGGGTAACAGCAAGGCTTTGAGGGACTGAGCGCCTGGGCGCTTTCCCGGAAGCGCTTGAAGCTGGGCGACTCGTGGGGCTCAGACTGGCTGCGGCGTTTACTCAGGCGGGGGTGGGATGGCGCCAGGCCCAGGACGGCCAGTGTGGCTAAAGAGTACGAGGAAGAGGAGGAGCCAGCGGCGTGGTGGTGGCGGCTGCCACTGCTGCTGGTCTGGGCACCCTGGTCCAGAACTGGTGACTGGCTCTCGTCAGACATCTCACTAAGTACTGAGGCTGCGTCGTAACAATCATCTGCTGCGTACCGCCTCTCCTGCTGCTCCTGCCAATGCTGACGTTCCACCAGCGGATTGTACACCTGCTGGCCTTTCAGAAGGTGCTTCAAGAGGGGGTTACGATCTGACTTTAAGCGGCGTCTCCGAACTGGGGTGAGGGAGAGGGCGGCCAGCCAGGAGTGGGTGGTACTGGCAGGGGTGGTGGCGGGGCTGGCTCTGGAGCTTGGGCTGCGGCCTTCGGCGCTTTGTTCACACAGGCAGCACAAGGGGCCATGGTGAGACAGCGACCTCGAACTCCCCTGGCAGACGTGCTGGTGGTACAGCTGCCGGAACTGCTGGTTGACGTGCGGGATGGAGGAGGAGGAGGAGGAAGAGGAGGAGGAGAGTCGCCCAGCTGGACCATGCTCGGCATCCCGTGGACCAGAGAAGGACCGTCTACGTGTCTGGAGAGCCGGAGAGTGGCTCGGGGAAGGCTTGAAGTTCTCCTGAAGGTCTCGGTTTTGGTGATGGCGGTGGCTAGGCGACGTGAAGATCTCTGGGTGGCGGGGGAGGGAGGAAGGCTTTGGGGCAGTGGTGGAGTAAGGAGTACGGATGGTCGACTGTTTCCCAGGACTGGACTTCGAAGGAGAACCACGAGGAGCCTCCCTGCTCAGAAACATTCGCTTGTGGGGACTGTAGCTTCCCATTGAAACACTACAACCGGGGTTGTGGTCGGCGCCACCCACACGTGAGCGAGGACTTGGCATGGCTTCAGCAAGGCCGCTCAGTGAGCACCTCGGCACCTCTGGCTTGGGAGACGGTTGCTGGGGGCTGGTGGGACAGTGTGTCTTGGGGTGACTCCTCGTTGGGGAGGTCCACAGAGCCTCACGTCTGTGAGGCGAGGAGTCGTGTGTCTCCTGAAGGCCATGCTGAGCATAGGCAAAGTGCCGAGGAGATGAGTGCACCCCCTGCTGGCGTGGAGGGGAATCCTCTATGAGCACAGGCCTGTTGTGGTGACGATAGGAAGGTGAGTTCAGAACAGAGTTCACTTTGGAAGGGGAACTCAGAGAAGCCTCATAGTTCCTGCGCTTTGGTGAGGGACACACTTGTGTTTGGTTGCGAGCATCATACAGGACAGTGAAGGGTTGAGAAGCATGGGTGCCAACAACATTGGGATGGAACGACCCGACTTTGGGCTCTTGTTTCCTGACTTGTTGCTCTGAATGATGACTGGCGTGAGGAAATGAGGGTGAAGTTCTAACCGTGTATGTTGTGTCCAGCTCTGGGCAGGTATCGCTGGGGCTTGATGGGCCAGAGGACGGTGGTGTGGAGAAGTCCATCACCAGCACAGGTCTCTGCTCTGCCGCACCCTGTGAGGTGACACTCTTCCACGGGGAGGATCTCTGACCACTGCCTGCTTCTCTGGCTCGGGGCTGGTGGGAGTGAGTGGGGGCCTCAGTGCTGGCCTTGGGGGTCTTTCTATTTAGGGGTCTGTGAGCAAAGGAGGTCATGGAGCCACTGACACCAGAGCTGTTAATAAAGCTCTGTCCCGGATTAAGTCGCTTGGCCTTCCAGCGCTGCCGATGGTACTTGCGCCGCAGGGAGTTGGCCACCTCAGACACCTGCTGGCGCTGGCAGGCGCCGCGGATCTGGCTGAGCATGCTGGGATACAGGTCCTGCAGCGAGGGCCCTTCGCTCTGGCTGCTGAAGGTGCGCTCCAGCTCTGGGTCCTGCTCTTCAGGAAGAGACAGCAGGCTGCACGAGACATGGGATGCTTCGAAAAGAGATTGCCCTTTAAAAAAAGACAGAAAAGAGAATAAGGCACAAAGACAGAAATAGCTTAAAATCAGACTGTTTAATGCTGGATGGCAACATGAGATAACAACATATGCCCTGACAAAGATTTTGTGCAAGCACATGTACCTGGATTGCTCTCCATACCCCTCTCCAGTGCATAATCATTATCCTGTACTTCTTCATCTTCATCATCATCAAAGACCTGCGTTGACAGAGCAATGAGCATTTACAATCCGTTTTTAAGTGGATATTTCCTACAACCTCATTAGCCTCATTTACACTGTGGGGCATGAGCACAGAAACTTTGGCCTAGGCTACAAGGCCCATGACTAGAATTCCTGCTGTGTTTACATGATCATGGGCCAAGTAAACTAATGGCAAAATTGTAGCCATAGAGGCACTTCGTAATGACAACACTGTGAACAGACAAAAAAAAAAAAACTGAGATTTTGCTTATTATTAACTACAACAACACTGTACAACAACAAAAATAACACTGTAGATGAGTCTGTTAATTCTAAGTTAATTCTATGTTAGTTGGTTATCTTGAGCCAGTATGCCAACAAAACTGTAACCGTGGTAACAATTCATTGTGATGTGTAAGCACCAGGGCTTGATCCAGTGACCCTGATCGTTGACCTGGGGTATTCCAAGCATGTGCTTTAGTGACAAACCTGAGTAAGGTAAACCTCCAAATACCTGTATGGCTTCATTCTCCTAACAAAACAAGGGGGTCTTGTTGTAGAAGGTTTACCACTTACTCAGAGTTAACTTACCCAGGTTTGTCACTTTACTTACGCACGTACTTGGATTACGCCCCCCCCCCCCCTCCCCCTGGAAATGCAATACCTACCAGTTTGTCCTCAGTGTTGTTCAGATCTGGAAAATATATCAATATCAGGTATGTCAACATAATCTTGAATGGAATTCATGTGCAATATAAACAAAAATAAGAGCAAAGTCATTTAGTAAAATACATAGTTTACCTTTCAGTGTCTTCACATTTTTTTCTGCAAAATCCTGCAGGATACAGATGGGGAAGAAAAAGTTTCACAAAACTAACCACAAAAACATATGGCTTCAGAATAAGAGGTCCTTCACAAGTTAAAATGCATTTAGAGATGACAATGGTGGTCACATTTTCTCACCTGTAAGGAGTCTAGTCTTGTATTTGCTTCCAGACTTTCTGCTGGCATTGTGCCTGTGGAGAAAGTCAATACCTCAGTTCTGTGGTAAAATGCTCTAACAAGTGATGACACCATGCATACTCTCGAGTACTGAATTGAAGTCGGTGTAAATACTGTATTGGCATTCTCCACTAGGGGGTAGGATGGATACATGCATCAATCGACACTCTTTGCAGGGAGGAGATGATGGGAAATGTGTACCTTTTCGTGTTTTAAAGGTCATGGTTTCCAAGCATAGGTCAAACCCAGGATCTTCAACAGTGGCATACTGTGATTGAAAAATAAGACATGTGAAATTAGAAGCTAAAGTAACCCTCTCCCCACTTCCCTCCTCTTCCACAACTTCTCCTCCTGCCATACTTTGACTAGTGCTACGTTTCTTAAAATGTAGGCACTCTTATCCTCATGTACTGACTAGCGGTGGTCTCCTCTGCACTGTTGCCTAAATGTTATTATATTGCCGTAGCTTACATGTTGTTCTATTGCTGTAAGTCGGCTGCCAAATAAATAACTTTACACGTAAATGTAGCTATGATGATTGCTGACGTTAACTTAATTAAGTTAAATTACAGAACTGTTTTAATTATTCGCGTTAGTTAACTTACTACTTTGATTAAATTAGCTAACTGACAAGACAAGACGGTGCACTAAATCAGCTCTTTTTAGTGGCATGTTGCCCCCCATCAAATGTTCCCTTGATATCTAACACTAATGTTACGTTAACGTTACAGCACAGAAGTTGGAAACGCGAGGCTACGTTGGCTAACAACGAATAACCGAACAGCCGAAAACATGCTTTTAGCGTTCAGCTAATGGTCATGTTTGCTTTTACAGGAATGCTAACGTTAACGTTAAATAACACATCTCATGCAATGTTAAATTAGCTTTAAAATAGCTTTGCTAACCTTCTCACAAATATCGTCTATTCTTTGTCTGAAAGTGTCTGCATTCTTCTTGTACTGTGCCAACACCTCTGGGTCCATCTTAACGGCGTCGGCATATGGCTTAAATTAATGACAAAATAAGTTAATTACAGTGTGTAACAAAAAATGCATTCATCCGGTTTTCATCCAGCAAATGAAATTTTCAAAAAAGAGCGCGGTAGACTTTCAAAGATTTGAATCCTGCGCCACATATGACGTCATTTTCATGCGACACTGCTGCGAGGTAGGCTGTGTCTTTGTAGGAAGCTGTCTCTGGTGTTGATTGCACATGATGGTTGTTGCTGTTAATTAACCGTAATTTCTCCTCTTTTCAGTGAATGTCAAGTCTGTCTTGACTCGTTTGCATCATATAAACGACGGGCTAAAATAAAAGCAAGACAAATGAGGTGATAGGTATACTGTGTTCCTAAAAAATGGAGTTAAAGACCCTACACGAGATGGTGCAGGAGGCTGCATCTGTTTACAGCAGCAGAACAGCTGTCACTTTTAACAGTGGCACGGAAATGGGGATGTCGAGGCTTACATATGAAGAGCTACTCTCGTCAAGCAACAAATTAACAAACCTGTTTAGATCCACCAGTTTACAAAACGAACATTTAATTGGACTATTTTGCTATCCGGATGTCAACCTTCCTCTTTGGGTACTGGGGTATGATGATGATACACTACTTTCTGTGATGCTTTAGTATAGCCTACAGGATCCCAATACAATAAATACAAATTCCCTGTTTACATAGTATTCATTAGCAGTGTGTGTTTGTTCTGTGTCTGAATAGTATTCTTCAGCTACCCTCAGCCTATTTGCCACTCAACCCCGAAGTGCCACCTGTACAGACAGTCAGAATCCTTGACCGATGTAAACTGACATACTGTGGCATTCAAAATGAACTCCTTCAGGTAAAGGCGTGTGTCTCGATCTGAAAATGAAAAACAGGATCACAAATAGTACTCTCATGAAGTCATACTGGGCACCCTGTTTGCAATAATGTAAGTGGCTGATGTAAGAAGCTATTAACTTGTGTCTTATTTGTCTATTTGAATGGATGTAGCAATTCCAAGCAGATTTTTCCACCCACCTCACGTTTGACATCTGTGCAGAGTGGCCAACACAGAATTTAACTTTAATCAGGATACACAGAAGGCCATCAACGGAGGCTCAAAACAATGACACAAATGCAGAGAATAAAGTGCAGGGTCTGGAAGACCTCTCCAACAGTATAATCAAGACATCTGCTGTAATGACTGACTGCCAGAGGAAGCTAGCCTATGCTCTGCACACATCTGGTACAACAGGGCAGCCAAAGATTGTGAGAGTGCCCCACTGTTGTATAGTGTCCAACATCATGCATCTCAGGTCTGTATGATTCATAAGACATTTTTATCACTTCTGGTTGTTGTTGATATGAAGGCAGTGATGAAAGTATAATTTCTCAATTGTGACTGACATGCATAATTTCTCCACAGGACCCTTTTTGAGGTGACTGCTGACGATGTCATTTTCCTGGCCTCTCCTTTGACCTTCGACCCTTCCGTAGTGGAAATGTTCTTGGCCCTGACCTCTGGAGCTCAGCTGCTTATCGTACCCACAGTCATCAAGAGGATGCCCAGCCGTCTAGCCCAAGTCCTGTTCACACACCACCAGACAACAGTCTTACAAGTGAGTGCATCAAAGTCAACATACAGGATTATGTCCTTATGTCTACAGCTAAGATTAGTATTTAAAACTGTACATACTGTACAACTGACATTGAGGTCTTTGTTTAAGAGCTTAAACAATTGCCATGTTGACCTGCAATGGTGATGAGTGGCACCTCTCCTTGCAGGCCACACCCACTCTTCTTGGACGCTTTGGAAGACGTGTCTTACAGCAGAAAGTTCTGAGCTCTGGCTCCTCTCTGAGGGTTCTAGCCCTCGGGGGTGAAGCCTGCCCCTCGCCTGCCGTCCTGAGGAGCTGGAGGCAGGAGGGGAACCGCACGTGCATCTTTAACCTCTATGGTACCACAGAGGTGTCCTGCTGGGCAACCTACCATAGAGTCTCACAGACAGAATCTACCCACTCGTGAGTGTCATGCAGCCATTTTCTGTCTCAAAGAAACATTGAAATGTATTTCACAAGCACCTGCTCTGTTGTTAATGTGCTTGACTCATGTATTTATGCACAAACATGGAAAGGAAATTGTAGTTTTCCAGTGTCGATGCAATAGGGCAATCAATCAAAGTATACTGTGTGTTGTTCTGTTAGGATCACAGACTCTGTGCCTCTTGGTGAACCCTTAATGGATACTGTGATTGAGGTCAGAGATGATAATGGACAACTGGTCACTGAAGGGGAGGGGCAGGTGTTCATAGGTGAGAACTCGCTCCCAACTCTTGGGACCTTGATGATATTTGTTTACATGTTACCTCACCACAGCAATATGAATCAGAATAATCAGTGACTGATAATATAACTTAATCCTCTCTTCCTTAGGCAGAGTATACTTGCTATACCTCTTAAGATTATTTTTGTACACTGAGTGAGCTTCTTGTAAAGCTTGCTGCTCAGTTTTACAGAAAACCCGTGTGGGTCTTATACTGCTGTGATATACAAATCCCATGTACCGGTATGTATGAGGTACATACAAACTGTGCAAATCGGTATGTAAACTGTACAAATACATTGTTTTTTAAGACTTACTCTTGACCACACAGGTGGGCAGGACAGAGTGTGTCTTCTGGATGATGAAGAGACCACTGCCCCAGGAACTATGCGTGCTACAGGGGATTGGGTATCAATACGAGATGCTCAGCTTTTCTACATTGGCAGGAAGGACAGTCTGGTCAAACGCCACGGGCAGCAGCTTCACCTTGATGCTGTGCAGCAGGTGGGAACTGTCTCAGTCTCCTAAAGAGGCCTCATGAAGGTAACAGAGAGTATGAAGAGATGTGCTTTTTTCTTTCTGTTTGTTCCGTGCAGGTGGTGGAGAGTTTGACTGAGGTGGAGGCCTGTGCTGTGAGCTTGTCCGAGGGAAGCAGACTAGTTGCCTTTATCGTGCTGTCTCCTTCACACACAGAGGCATTGTTCGCTTCCTCTAATGCTCACCATGGTGATCAGGTCCCATACCTCAGCAAACTCAATAGAGATGCTGTTTCCTCTACATCCATACACCTCCATGGAAGCCCTGTGGTGTCCTCCGATGATCGCCATGGTGAATCTGGTGGTGATGGTACCATCCCTTTAGCAGGCTTGGAGAGAAGCATCCAGCGCAGGTTGTCTGACCTTCTTCCCAGTCATGCCGTCCCAGACTCCCTGGTGCTCATCCCAAAATTGCCACTCACCTCACATGGTAAAGCAAGTTGCTCTCTTCTCCTAGAGATTTCAGTTTAAATAGCTGCTCATCTTAAGACATTGCTTCTGAATGTTGGTGACTGTGATAAGTATAACTGTGTGTATCTTTGAAGGTAAAGTGGCCCTAGAGGAGCTGAAGATGATGTATGAGAGACACAGAGAGCACTTAGGAACCCACAAGAAGAGACTGTCTCCAGACACACTCAAAAAAAAGAGTACAGATACTCTGGAAGGTAGAAAAGCTGATGTTGGGAGCTCTTCCTTTTATAGCAATATCTTATATGATTTTTACCACACTGGATTATGGTTATGGTATTTGGCAGATTCTTTAGTCCATTACATGCAGACACTAAATGCTACATATTAAGAAGCCTGCACATTTGAAATCAGATCTTATGATTAAATTCTCAATATGAAATTACTAGATAAGGTTTGAGATTTGGCAGGATTGGTGTTATTTTGGAATGTCCTAAGGGATTATCTGTGTTTTGTTGTTTACCCCTCAGGACACGCTTGGTCTGTCTGAAGATATGGTGGTGGAGGCGGAGGCCAACTTCCTGCTGAGTGGAGGAGATTCTCTCCAGGCTCTGCGCTTTTGTGACAGCATTTCCGTTGCCACGGGGATAAGCTCAGCAGGGCTACTGGAGGTTGTGCTGGATGGCTCTTACTTGGATATTCTAAACCATGTCACTATGGCAACATTCCCCAAAGAGCTTGATTTAGACACTCGGGTTACATCCAAGAGACAGCATAGCGATCCAGAAGCCCACTCTCCTATTCCTCCCAAGAGGCATATTGAAGATCCATGCATGACTGTGACATCAATTAGGCCTGTGGGAGTTGCTGTGGCCTTAGACACATGGATTGTGGGATATGTAGTCCGAAGAGCTGGAGAGGTTGTCAAGATTGGTCCTTTACAAGCAGCTGAGAACAGAAGTACAAATGAGAGTGCAAAAAGAAATGAATGTGCAATACAACAGGTAAACTCAGAAACAGACCTTACCGTAACGGTTGAAGGAAATGAAAACCTGAAATCTCCTCATGCGTCAAGACCCCCAAACAACTCAGCAGACTCGCTCTCCAGGGCTGCTTCTGACATACAAGCAGGCACCAGCGTGGACACCCCTCGGCTCTCCCTGAGAGTGCGGTGGAGCTCAGACACAGGCAGGTGTGTGGACGCCTCTCCGGTCCTGATGGTGGAGTCTGTCTCTGGTGCGGCCACTGTGTTCATTGGCTCCCACTCCCACAGGATGCAGGCGTTGGATCTGGGCAGCGGAGAGCTCCGCTGGGAGCGGGTACTTGGGGACAGGCTGGAGTCCTCCGCCGCCGTCTCTGCCTGTGGGACTCTGATTGTGGTGGGTCAGTGTCTGTCCACAAATGTCTAATCCTGACCATCTAGAAACAGAATAGATAGATAGATAGATAGATAGATAGATACTTTATTGATCCGTAGGGGAAATTCAAGGTCATAACTCAAGGAATATGATAAATGCATATCTGCTGAATGAATCCTGAAGTTTTAATACACATGTTCACACTTTTAAAGTATGATTAAGCTGTGGTCACATGATCGTCTATGGCTACAACCTCATTTGATTTCAACTGCAGTCAGACTGCAGTCTTTTCATTGTCTGTATTGCATTTCACCATGTTGTGTAGTGTCTGATCTTCTGTGTGTGCTTCTTCACAGGGTGCTATGATGGGCAGGTGTATTTCTTGCGTGTTGACTCAGGAGAGACATGGTGGACCTTTGAGACGAAGGATGCTGTGAAGAGCAGTCCCACTGTGGACCCTTTCAGTGGCCTGGTCTACGTGGGCTCACACGATGGCCATATGTACGCCCTAAACCCACAGGTGCTGCAGTAACGTTGTGCACGTCAATGTGAAAATTGTGTGTGTCAATTTGCATAAATGTCTGTGTGTGTGTGTAAAGATTGTGTCTGTGTATTTATGTGCAGGTATACTTTGTTGACCTTTACACTAAGGATTTTGGATCGCTCTTCTCTAAGATCTATGCTTTACACTCTATCATTTTCTGTGATGGTATGTATATTCAGGAAACTCATTTCTTTGTCTGTTGCTGCTGCATGTTTGTTTCAGGAGAAGAGTTGTGTGTGGAAGCGTCATTGTGGTGGGGGTGCTGTGTTCTCCTCTCCTTGTCTGCACCCCACTCTCAGGCTGCTGTATGCAGCCACATTACGAGGACACCTGCTGTGTATCAACTCTGTAAGTGTCCACGAGTCTCTTTTCATGTCCCCCCCCCTCTCCTCTCTCTCTCTTTTGTGATTTATCTATTTTGTGATTTACTATGTGAGTCATAGCAACACATTTTAGAGAGTGCCCTGGTTTCACCCCTTGGCTGGAGAAATGACCCCTTTGTGTGGTTCCAGGCTTCTGGCGCCCCTGTGTGGACAAACTCAAGAGAAGTTCCCTTCTTTTCCTCCCCGTGCTCTTCCAGTAGTGGTGTCTTCATTGGTTCAGTGGACGGAAACATCTACGGTTTCAGCCATACCGGTGAAAAGGTAAGAGAACGCGAAAGATATTATATGTGTGTGTGTGAGCTATTATATTGTGTGTGTGTGTGCATCTATGCACACTCTGCATCTGTGCACCTATGCATGTCTGTGAGCCCATGTCAGTGATGTGTTATTTTCTGTGTATGGTAATGCTACACTTCGTATTTAGCTAACTCTCTTTCCTAAAACCTCTGTCACCTAAACAGCTATGGCAGTTCACCACCGGTGGCCCAGTGTTCTCCTCACCCTGTGTTGTGTCAGCACCTCCGGCGTCCAATCAGAGGCTGGTGTGTGGGTCACATGACGGCTGTGTGTACAGCCTGAGCAGCACAGATGGCTCGCTGCTGTGGAAGTTCCAGACGGCGGGGAAGGTGTACTCCAGTCCCTTCGTCTTTCGCCAACCCCCAGAGAGACCACAGACCTTAGTGGCCGTCGCCTCGACAGATGGGACGGTCTGGGTCCTAAACGGAGAGGATGGGACAGTGTGTGCCTCTCTGTCTCTTCCTGGGGAGCTCTTCTCCTCCCCACTCGTATGGGAACAGACCCTTGTAATTGGGTGTCGCAATGACTATGTGTACTGCTTGGAGCTGACGCAGGAACCGGTAATGAGCTCTGCATAAAACTATTGAGCAATTCATTTCTGTTCAAGTGTTGACATGTTGATGATGGATTTATTTTTATAAGTAATAAATTATAGTTTTGTATATGTTTAAATGCTATAAATATTGTGTGCCATATAGTAAGTGAACAAAGTGAGACCAAGTACTTCCTCTGACACAAATTTCAACATTATATTTTAATTTTCTCTACAGAATTCATAACATTTGCATCACTTAAGGAGACATCTCATCAGTAGCTCTAAGTGAAACAAAAAGTGCAATTATCAACAAACCAGTTTTTTTGTTGTCGTTTGTTCCATGATACATACAACACTGTTTACACTACACTATTGCACACAACCAAAGGGGGGAAAACAAAGGGACAAAGCAATTGCGCTTCTTGAGGATTATTCTTCAGAGCCAACTCTATACATACATACATACATACCTACATACATACAGAATGTTAAATTAGGTTGTGGAGGGGGATGAGAGAACAAGGTCCTGTTAACTCGTAGATTACTTCAAAGCAGTTTGATCAACCTTCATTGCCGTGCTCTCCAACACTCCCCCTGGGTGGGTGTCTGTGGGTGTGTGAGTTAGTTTCTCTCATCGCTGGCTCATTGTGATAGCATGGTATGAGAGCAGCTAGCACACTCTACGACAGGGAGAACAGTGTGTGTATTACCACAAGCAGGCAGTCAGTTTTAACCCGATGGTGAGAAAGGGCCACGGTGATAGAAACACTGTGCAAGAAGTGGGTCGGTCCTCAAATGCTGTGATTCAGTGCATCGACATGGTCATGGTGCCAAGGAAACTTAATTGAGTGACAGATTCCCTTTTAAAGTTCTTGCATTAGTTAACAAGGTGACCAAGCATCATTATGGTGAATTTCACAAGGCTTCAATAACACTAGTCACAGTTGTTACGGACACAGTGAGAATCATACTTAGTAATGCTGTTAGATGTAAGTGTATTTTTTTCTGTTTGTTTCTTTCCTTCTGTTGATTCAACACATTTACAAAGGTGAAGGCCATGTAATAATGTTCATTTTAAAAAAACATACAAAACAGTAGCCGGCATTTATTTTCATGCACGTTGCACAGTTAGAGAATGATGCAAGAGGTTTTCACTACATGTGATATAGTTAGCCCTTAAAACACAGTTCCCAAAAGAATCCCCCATGATGTCATTATATTACGCTACATATTGGTAAACAGATGTAAAACTTTACAGAATGTGAACAAAGTCTGAAATATGTGAACATGCGTCATGTATTTACAAAATGAGAAGATATCCTTATTATTTGTGGTGAAGTCGCTGGGCTGTGATTGGCTATTGAAGCGTTAATGGGTATATGGTTGGCTCATCAGTGCTTGCGAGCAGCTGATTGGCTGCTGGATACTGATTATAGTTCTTTAACCATATCAATAAACTGTATGTACGTGTAAGTATGTCTATATACGATATCCTCTGTGGAAGAATGAAGAATAATTGTATGTAGTGTCCAGCAAAAGGAATCTCCTTTCAGTAAACATGCCCAGCAAATATCCACGTTTTTTACCCTGTATTCTACTCCTATCTATTTCTTCACTCTTTCAAATCTACTGAATCTGAATTCCAATTACTACAAAATGAACAACCGGCTAGATGCAATTATCGACAATACCTAAATTTTACGTCAAGAGTATGAACATACACTCGATAAGGCAAAAATTCACATGAACTCCAAAAGAAATTTTGATGGCACTTTCCAATGACACACTGGTGTTCTTGGTTAGCCGGGTTAACTGTAATAACTGGAATAATGCTGTAACAACAGCAGTGATATAACAGCTGTCATGATCTTCTGTGGACATTCGCCAGGTGGAATGTACCTCTGGAAAAACGTAGCTTGTGTCATTATTTGGCGAGCATGAAGGTGGCAAAAGTGACCTGAGGCCATCGTCCCAGGATCGCATGACGATGGGGCCTAAGTGAAGAGTGTGTGTGTGTGTACATTGTGTGTGTGTGTGTGTAGAGTATGTGTGCATCATATGTGTGTTTTTGTTGTGTGGTGGTCTTATTTGCTTTGTGGCAGAGGTCAGAGTTCAAGTCTGGTGGGTCACTTGATGATCTGCGGGCAGTCACTCCAGGCTTTGGCCTTGCGCTTGGCCAGGGCCAGCCAAGCAGGCTCAGTGGACACCTGCTGCGAGTCGCCAGGGGGGAAGCGCTTTGAGACCTCCTTTACTGCCGGCGGGGACGGAGTTGAGTCTGTGATTTCAACTGGTATGCAAAAAAAAAAAAAAAACATACATACACACACACACACACACACCAAAATAAAAATTATTAGTAATGGCTTAAAGATACAGATTGAGCATCTGCTGTCGTTCTGAGTTGAAACAAGAATAGAGTGTAGGCAAACCAGCAAAATGAGATGAGAGGAATGTGGCAGAATAAATCCATAGACAATTGCTCTGAAGCACTGAAGTATTGAACACTTAACAAAACAGAGTAACATTGAACTTTAAGCAAGTATTCCTACCAGTGACGGAGCTGGGCAAGGTGTTAGCTTTTTTCAGGTTTTCGCGGCGTTCAAACCGCCCGAGGAGACTATCAGGTCTCTTTCCCTCATCAGGGGTCTGTGGTTTAGGGGGCGTTGAATTTCCACTCCCCTTACCCTCTGTTGGACTGAGCACGCTCTGTGAGGAAGAGAAATAAAAGAACAACATAATGATACAGGGAAAGAGCCTTTATCCTTTATCTTTTAGATCTGTACAACACTGGGAAATATCTCAGAGAAAATGAAGTTGTTCAATGTATTATTAAACTCAGGATGAATGTATTATTAAATGATCAGGATTTAAAAACGCACTGCTGCAGGCAGGCTACACCAGGCACGTAAATGGTAAATGGACTGCATTTATATAGCGCTTTTTTCGACTCCTACGCTACGAGCACCCAAAGTGCTTTACTTTGTCATGCCTCACATTCACCCATTCACACACATTCACACACCGATGGTGGAGGCTGCTATGCAAGGCGCCAACCTGCTCATCGGGAGCACTGGGGTTAAGAGTCTTGCTCAAGGACACTTCGACAGGGTCAGAAGGAGTTGGGCTCAAACCAGCAACCTTCCAGTTACTAGACGACTCCTCTAGCTCCTGAGCCACTGCCGCCGCACGTAAATGAAGCGTTTTATACACAGAGCGTAAAAATACTTTAAGAGTTTGGTTCCAAAACATTAAAAAGTCATGTCATTTAATCAATAAAATTGCAGTTGTGTTGTTTTGATTGAGTAAAGATAAATCAAACAACAATACCCAACTACCAAAATAAAAAAAAATGATTTATGAAAATTCTTTAAAATGGAGGATATAGTGTTTTGAAACCAAACTCTTCAGTTTAAGAGGACTGGACTAATTTCTTTAGTGTTAGCTGATGATTGTTGCAGCATATATTCCGCGAATGGAGTGCTTCAGTTATGTACCTGGTGAAGCCTGCCTGTTTGTTTGTTTGCTTCTAAAATATGTGGATGCGTGTAGTTTTCTTGTATGGGACATACGCTGTCTCTCTCTCGGGCCTGTTTTTCTGCCAGCTTGGCCTCCCGTAGGACTTTGCGTTCCTCTCTGGTCTGCTGCTGCTCCCTGAAGCCCTTCTGTTTCTGCAGGGCCAGAGTGATCCACAGAGGGCCGGCCTCCTTGTCCTTGTCCTGCACCTTGGAGCTGTCCAGAGAGTGTCTGCTCTGCAGGGACGGCTTCTCTACAGGGAGGAGAGGGTCACAAAACAAACATCATGATTGAAATGCACCACCTCAAAGTGCCTTGGTTATTGTCAAGTTTGTTAATCTCTAAGTAAGGGCACATTTTCCTGTCACTGACACAACACAAACTGAATCATGTTATGAGCAACAAGAGAGTAACATATTGGCCTGAAGTGTGCCATTCAAGTTCCAAAGAAATTTCACCGTAATAATCTGTCCATATCTAAGTGGTTAAGAACATGGTTGGCCATACCTTTTCGGATAAGCTCTGCCTTCCTGTCAGTTTTCTCTCTCCATGGGATACTGATGGAGGGAAAGAACGATTTCTTTTCTTTTGTTTCCTCTTCCCCGGGGCTGATCCTTGGTGAGAGGGATGAAGTTGATGCTTCATCGTCCTTTACGGAACCCCGTTCGTCATCGGAGAACATTTGTGGTGATCCTTTCCGCTGTTCCCCTGTGTCCCCAGCAGGGGACATCCTGCCCAGTTTGGGGAGCGGGGAGTGTGGAGGGGTGGCCCCATCTGAGGGTTTGAGGACTGTGCCGGGTTTCTGATAAACAGGGGGTTTGGGGCTGAACCGCTCGCTATCGCTACACACCGACGACACTGGGGATCTGCTGGGTTTCATCTGAGAACCGACACTTGGTGATGTTGCAGACTTGAAAACAACATTCTCTCTGAGAGGGGACGCGGGGCTGGCTCGGTCAGAGAACACAGGGGAGACTGCCTCCGCGTCCATCGGGGTGAGGGGTCCGGGGACACCATCAAAACAGTCGCCTGCACTGTACCTCTTCTTCCTCTTCTCGGTGGATTGGTCGTTGTGGAAGCGGAGAGAGAAGTTGGTCCTTCTCAACTTGATCCCGAATGGAGATGGCCGCTCGTCACCTCCCAGCTCCCTCTGCTCACCCTCGTCTCTGGGGTCCAAGCTGGAGGTGTCAGAGTCAGTTTGATTCGGGAGTTCTGCATCGGGCGATTGGGGTACAGGGGATCCCTGGCTTGAACTGGGGACAAGGAAGGAAGGCAGGTCTTTGGCAAACATGCATTCCTCCGAGCTGTCTGAGATTCGGACACTTTTGGTACCCTTGGTTTGGGCCTTTGAAGAGGAGAAGGTGGGTGATGGGCCGGGCTGAGACGGTTCCGGAGACACAGACTCGGCCCTCCTGTCATCTCGCTCATCTGGATAAAGGATCTCGGAGTTCCTGTTGGAGTCTCCGAACTTCTTCCGTGCGGGGGTGATGGAGAACTTGGCGCTGGCGGACAGAGCCTTTCTGAGGTTGGGGTGGGGGAACGGCGATTCATCGGGGTCCTCGCTCGGGGGCCAGCCCTGGTCCTCCTTCCTGCTCTGCGTGGGCTCTGGATACTCCTCATATTTCCCCTCTTCCACAACTTTAAAGATCTTGGATCGGATGCTTGCCCATTCTGCCAGCACAGCGGCGCTGGATTGATCTGATGGGGCAGAAGACAAATTGAGGGATTTCGTTTTCCCAGATTTACGATCCGGAGAGGTCTTGGTCTTTGTTGGTGCCCCCAAGGCCTTCTTGTCCTCACCCAAGCCCAGTAGTGACTTACAGGCAGTGTCCTTGATCTGGTCTAAATTGACGGCAGTCCCGCACAACTGGGCACCAGTGACAAGGATGGCTGTATGGGGCACGTATATTGAGGAGCGAGTCGGCGAGTCGGCACCTGCTGATGATGAAGTTTTAGCTCCCTCTCCTGTTTCAGAGGAGCCAGAGGCCTGCTGGGCTGTGCCTGGAGTCACCGGTGTCAGATTGACCTTCTGGAACAAAATCTGCTTCTCCCCGGAGGAGACTTTGAAGGTGAAGGGCTGTCGCTCCTCCATCTCTTTCCATCGCATCTCCTCGGCCTTCCTCTTCCACTCTATCTCTCCTCCCCCGAGGGCTTTCTCCCGTTCTTCCAGCTGTCTTTTCTTCTCTTTCTCTTCCTCCTCCTTCCTCCGCCTTTCCTCTTCTTTGGCCTGTTGTTTTCTCTCTGCCTCCATTTCCTCTTGTCGTCTTCGCTCTTTCTCGCGCAGTCGTTCCTGCTCCTCCTCTCTCCTTCGTTTCTCCTCTAGTTCGCGTAGTCTTCGTTTTTCAGCCTCCTCCCTTTCTTTCCTTGCCGCCTCCTCCGCTACTCTGATTCTCCTCTCCTCTTCCAGGCGTAGACGCTCAGCTTCCAGGCGCCTCCTTTCCTCCTCCTCCTCCCTCTTCCTCACCTCCTCTCTCCTCTTTCGTTCTTCTTCTTCTCTCATCTTCCTCTCTTGCTCCTCTCTGAATCTGCGTTCCTTATCCTCCTGTCTCCTCTTCTCCTCCAGCTCTCTTCTCACCCTTTCCTCCTCCTCTCGTTTCCTCCTTTCTTCTTCTCTCTTCCGTCTCTCATCCTCCTCCTCCTCCTCTCTTTTCCTCTGTTCCTCTTCTACCCTGAGGCGTCTCTCCTGTGCCAGCCTCAGCTCCTCTGCCCTCTTCCTCTCTTCCTCTCTCAGTATTTCTTCTTCCTGCTCCCTCTTTCGCCTGAGTTCCAGCTGGTCTCGCTCATCGTCCTGGAGCTTCTGCTTCTTGGAGTGCTCTGGGGGCCCACTATGCTCCTCTACAGTTCCCTGTGCATCAGTTTCTTCCTGCAAGATGCCCGGAAGGTCAATTTCTTGAAGCTCCTGGAAGGAGATTTAAAAATGCAAAAATAGTCAGATTTCAAAATACACAACTCAGAATGCTGAATAAATTTCCACTGAATTGTAAGGGCCATTGGTACGTCTTGAGGTCAATATTTCTCTATATTGACTTCTGAAAAAAGACCCTTGCCACTGGCAACAAGTGTGTTGCTTCTGTTTCATATCTTTCATATCATTTATGTGGGTAGTTTACATGCAGTTTACATGAAATTGTCATAACAGAACTATAAAACACTGTTTCTATTAAATATACTATAAAAGTAAATTAATATATAAGTAGATTAAACCTCCCCTTTCCCTCTTTACCTGGGTGAACCTGCGGTGCTTTCTGGACACTCTCTGGTTTTTGGGCTTGACAGAGAGCTTGTGTTTTGCTGCTGCGTTGTCCAGGCGAGGACCGGACTGGGGGACGGCATCCAGATTGATTGATTCGATTGTGCCCTCTGGCGGAAGAACACGCTTGGAACGAGGTGACTTCACAGGCGTTGCATGGGCAGCAGCAGCCTGAGGAGGAGCAAGCAACAAAAATGCATGGTCATATTTGAGAGTACATACTCATAAGTAAGAATGCGTGGTCATAGTTAAGAGTACATACTCATAAGTAAGAATGTGTGGTCATAGTTAAGAGTACATACTCATAAGTAAGAATGCGTGGTCATAGTTAAGAGTACATACTCATAAGTAAGAATGTGTGGTCATAGTTAAGAGTACATACTCATAAGTAAGAATGCGTGGTCATAGTTAAGAGTACATACTCATAAGTAAGAATGTGTGGTCATAGTTAATAGTACATACTCATAAGTAAGAATGCGTGGTGATAGTTAAGAGTACATACTCATAAGTAAGAATGCGTGGTCATAGTTAAGAGTACATACCCATAAGGTAGAATGCGTGGTCATAGTTAATAGTACACTCATAAGTAAGAAAATTTGCTCATAGGTAAGATTACACCGTCATAGCAGAGTGCACTGTCATAGCTACTGCAAGCATCTCACAACCCAGCACACTGTGACATAACTATAACATACAGATACCTGGGGTTCAACATCATCAGCAGGCTCAGTTTCCACCTGTGCCATCACCTTCAGGGGGCTTCTAGGGACCTCCTCTTCATCGGAACTGCCTTCATCACCCTCACTCTTTCTCACTGACGGAGGTTTCTGGCCAAACTTGATACTTTGCGCTATCTGCCTCTGTGTTCAATTGAAGAGATAATTCAAAGATCGAAAAGATAATTTAGTGATAGAAGATTGATGATTGAAACTTTACACTATACACTGTCCTCAAAGTATACTGTATAAACACACATTTTTTGCAACTTCAAATTGTATACAATTTTCACGTTTTACAAATGTTTTCACGTTTTACAAAAATGTACAAATTAAAATTGTTTCATGATGAATTTCATGATTTACATACTGTATATTAGAATGTCAGTGTTCACATGCCTGTGGGTATTTGTGTATATGTGTATGTGAGCGAGTGTAAGTTCTCTAGGAGTTCTACATGTGACTCACCTGCAGGCTGCGGACCTTATCCGAGACATTCTCCTGAGACATGCTTTGCTCTGTGTTGGGCTTCTCAGACGAGTCCTCAGGGATGAAGATACTGTCATGTGACAACGCTCGAGACCCCAAGGGATTCGCTTCCCTGAAAACACACACACACACACACACACACACACACACACATACACACACAAACAGAGATACACACTTAGAGTCCCTTAACAGGAAATAACAGAAAACATGTAAACATACAGACACATACTTTTTGTCAGAGCACAAACAAATGTTCTCATCCATACATGTTCCCAGTATTCCAGTGTTATAATTTATGTATGTTATGTCACAAGCTGCCACAAGCTGATATCAGTATTTCCCCCTAAAAAAAGTGTTTCTGTAGTTTATGTCCATTTTATTTTTATTCATTGTAGTTTTTTAGTGGCTGTTAGGAAATGATTATAAACAAGCAGCTAATTGGCAGCAGTGATAAAATCTACAAAGTTCAACATTTCACCATTATGACTAACACTTCATTACTGGCACTGTCAATGGAATTTCATCAAGATATCGGGATTGTAAAATAGTAATTGCTGCTTTGGTGACGAATACTGAGCTCACAATATGTTTTCTATACACAGCAATTTACTGTAACTAAAACCAAAAGTTGATAGTACTTCCCGGAACACAGTAGCATATCTCTGCTCTGACAGTAGAAATGGTACATATGATCACATTGTACCTCACTGAATTGTATATGAATTGTCATAGTATATATGATACAGAAATCTTACATGTATTGCAGTTTTGACCAAAGAGTGAAGCTTGCCTTACCTCAGATGCTGGTTTGCTTCTTCATCATCTGAGACCACCCCATTGCATACGTCCCCCACTGAGTGACTGGGCTTGAGCTCAGCTTCGGCAAAGCCCCGCTCAGAAGTGCCCTCCCTCTTCTTTTTCCTCCCAAAGAGACGTCGGAAAGGCTGGAATTTGCCCTGTCGTCTCCTCTCTACAAGTGCAGAGCAGATATAAGATATAGATATAAGCACCTCGGCAAGTTACTTATGATACAAGCCTAATAATGTAACACAATAATATGTGTGTGTGTGTGTGTGTGTGTGTGAGAGAGAGAGAGAGAGAGTAAGGGTGTGAGAGAGTGTGTGTGTGTGTGTGTGTGTGTGTGTGTGTTAGCTAGCACATTCACACTGAGAGGGGTGTGAATACGTGTTCATGTGTAACTGCATGGGTTTATCTCTACCACAGAGTGAGAGAGAGAGAGAGAGAGAGAGAGAGAGGGTGTGTAAGGGTGTTCAGTCAGGGAAATGCCAGAATAGGAGTTTTGCTACCACTTTGTTCTGAAGGACAGGCTAACTAGAGACTCAATTCATCACATCTGGATGAGAACAAAGAGACTTCCAAACAGTCTTCCGATGACAAACAAACAAAGGGAGGGAGAGATCGACCTCATAACCACTGGACGCCACTTTCCTAGCTGAGGAAGGCACTTCTACTCTCACTCAGTGGCTGGCCATGCCACAGACGTTACATAATTCTTGCTGACAGATGTCTGAATCAGTTTCTCACAGTCACTTTTCACAAACCATATCACCAAGATGGCCACTGGTCGTTTTAACGTGATAATCCACTCAAGAGATACATAATCTATGTCCTTTGCTCTCATTGACATTTGTAATGTGCTGCATACAAGGATCTGGTGAATCATTCAATAAACGTCACTTGTGAAAACCTGAGCATATCCTTGCAACGGCTGTATTCTAATTCAATTCAAAGCAACTCTGACCACCACAAAGTGTGTGTGAGTGTGTGTGTGTGTAGGGGGGTATTCAAATAGATAAAAATCTTTACAAGGAGTATAATCAAATAGATAAGATGTTGTATCAAATAGATAAGATACAACATCGACAAAATGTGATAGGTCCTTTGATCTGACCATGAGAACAAGCAAGACAGACAGGTAAGAAGTATGCACTGCCATTACCACCCGAATCTTTGTTATTCACTATGAATCCCACAACCAGTGAGTGGCACTAAACAGTGTTTTCATATGGCAGGTGATTTAAGCAAGAGGAGAGATGGACGATGTCATGCAGAATACCCACAACTCCAGTAAGAAGCATTTGAACTAAAAATCTGCCTTAAGTGATCCCGCAGTGATGCCTAAGACTAATCCCTAGACCTAAGAACTAGCAGTTTGTTTCCTCTGGCTCAGCACAAAGTTCTGTGTTAATCCCTTGATTAGTTTGAAGATTTAGGATTGCAACAAAAAATGCTCTAGTCTAGTGTGAATCCCCAGGACTGCAACAAGGAGATAAAGTTAAAGGTTACACTAATTCCAATGACGTCAACAGACTAACCTGATTGATCAGTAAGTAATTCCAACAGGAAAAACATGAACAACAACTGGCTATAGCTATACCT